>NC_133171.1:2400000-2700000 GCF_040802235.1 Manis javanica
CTGTGCATGGCCAAGCTGGCACACAGCGGGCCCACTCGGTTGGTGAGTCAGTCTTGCTGATGGCCAAGAGTCTACTTCTCATACCTTCACTGTTTTTATTCCTGTTGTCAGGAGTGTAATATTCTTCTTGCAAGCCCCCAATCCTGATTCTCCCTTTCAAAACTGTTCCCACCTGTCCACCCTCACCTCTCACCAAGGCCTCTGCATTGGCCTCCATGTCTTATCATGCCCTTCTCTGCTGTCTAAACCTTACTGTATGTGCAGCCACACCTGCCATGAAAGCCAGCATGCTCCCTCACATTACTCTCACCTACAGCATCGTGGTCTTATCCATCCACATCCTCAACCCTCTGTAATTACATTGTTTCCTGCCTTGATTAATGCCCATAATGCTCCACTAGTTGCTCTTAGCCAGGGGTGATGATGTCCCCTGCCACAAGACATCGGGCAATGTCTGGAGACATTTCTGGTTGTCACAATTGGTGGGGAGGGGCTGCAGCTGGCAGCTACTGTGGGATGCTGCTAAACATCCTGTGATGCAGGATAGCCCCACAATCAAGAATTTCCCAGCCCACGGTTGAAAAACCTTGCTGCAAACTGATACATAATTGGATGGGTATCTGAAAAGAATTTAATATTACTTTAATCATATCTCCGAACTCCTCTTTTATTCTATTGTTTCCAAACAGAACATAATTTTGATTACTATCTTGTATTTTAACATTATGAATAATAACAGGTTAGCAGTAACTAGTACCATGGTGGAAGGTGGGGAGCGTGTAAAGCAGTGCTAAAGCTTTCATGGGTTCCAATCCTGCTCCACGCTTCGTATCTCTATGACATTGGACAAGTTACTTTGCCTTCTAAATCTCTATTTCCTCATCTGGAAAATGTGCAAAAAAACACCTGCCTCACAAAGTTGTGTAAGATTCAAAAAAGGTAGTAAGTGTAAATGTTCAGAATGACACTTAGATTGTAGTTGATGCTCATTAAAAGTAACTTATTATATTATCTAACAAATACACAAACATTTTACACCCTTTGACTTGCATGAATAATTGGGAAAACTAATTTTGGTTTCCTTGTTAAATAAGTGTATCTTGAAACTAATTTAAAAATGTTTTAAATAATGGAAATAACTTCATCAATATCTTTACTATAAATTCAAACTTTGATGCCTTTAAATATCATATTAAAAAAGTAAAGAAATTTGTTTGTAATGTATAATATTCCAAACACAAACAGAAGCTTTTAGCAAGCCAAATAAGGTTATCATTTTAGGAATACTTTTATATAAATAAATACACACACACACACACACACACACACACACACACACACACACACACACACACACACACACACACAATTCCAATAAATATTTACCGAACAATTTCTGGAGTACTTAACTTGAAGTAATGCTTTCTATGTAAATTCTGTAATGAATTCTTACATTTCACAAATCTTTCCAGAAGTACTGTGTAACACTACGAATGATACTATGCAGAAGTTTTACATACCACTACTTTTTTTAAAAAAAAAACTTGGTTTGTCATTTCTTTCACAGATTAAACTGGGTAACCAATTATTATCCTTAAAGGAAGTTGCAATATGCATTAAGTAGTCAATGACTGTAACAACCTTACACTGTACTCTTCACCTAAACCACTTCTCACTACTATAAAACACTATTAATATTCAGCTCTCACTCAAATTTCATCAGAAAAATTGATAAGTCAACTAAATTTCTTTATATTTGATAAATTTAACACATTATGATTTCCTCAAATGTATTTTTACTTAGAAATAATTTTGTACAGCACCTCTAAGTTTAAGTAAAAATTACCAATCACATTTATTTTAAACAAAGGCATTATCCATGATGATATCCAAAACAAAACAAGATAATGTAATCACCATATTCAATTTACTTCTTATGTCAAGAAAACAAACTAAAAAGAGCTGGTCATACTATAAACTCATTAACAACAATTTTCTATTTGATATAAAACTATCCCCAGTAAAATATATTCATAGCAATGACAAAATTCCTAAAATTCATCTTTTAAGATACAAGCATATTTAGCTACAAAATATACAACTGATTTTCTTTGCTTGTTCTGTAGAAAAATCCTTACAACTTTGTTCCATTTTTCTTGTATTAGCTAGCTACACCATTCTACACCATCATATATCAATGATTCCAGGTTAGTAATACATTCATTTCTGGTTACAGTTTAAACCTACCATATTAGATTTTTCTGAGTGTATTATTCCCCTCATAATTTATCCGACTTGCTGTTTACATCATTTCACTATATGCAAACATGCCAACTGAAGTTAGTTTCTTACTCTAACAAGGGTGTACTGAATATGTTTAAACTCCTTTAATCAAATCTCAAGTGTAAGAAATCATATGAAGGGTGGGCATACATACAACATTACAATCCTTTCCGTTCACATAAGAGAATCCATAGGCACTTCCACAGACATGTCTGTCACACCCAGGGGTATCTGCACAGTCACGTTACCAGCCATGACAGGTCAGCCAGCCCCCATCATCTGTGCCGCTGTGGCACACCTGAGCTCCCTGCCCCTTCACGTCACATTCTGGAGCAGCTCTAAGACCGAATCGCTCTCACAGGCTGCGGTCCTGGGAGTCCTCCCCCACTACCTCTCCATGGCAACCACAGCTACAGAAAAGCCAGTCCACCTCTTACGCAAATGAAAAGAGGCCACAAATGTCAGCAGTCACCACACCCCGCTTTCCCCTCCCTGCTTAATTTCCTTCTTAAAGTAACAGTAGAGCATTCGTCTCATTTTGCAATTTAGAACATCTTCCACTGTTTAACAGATGGGAAAGCAATTTAGGAAAATCAGATTTAACAATCAATCTGTATAACCATTTACATAATGTGACTCAAAATCCAAAGATGATTATGATTTGCTGAGTATCATTTACCAAGACAGTAACTTGTCACGTCCTCTTTGTATCTGGGCATCCTAGTATGGGAGATAGGAATCCTTTAAGATATTAACTATACTGTGATTTGGCTTTCTTGGGGGGAGGGGGACATTCATTATGATTACCAAGAAATACACAGTACTCAGTACGCATTCTTTCTTTTGCAAGTTCTTATTTATTTAGGAAAGTCAAGGTTTTTTTTTTTACTTTTTGAACCAGTCAATTACCTATTAACAATCCTACAGGAGGGAAAAACTGAACGGATTATCCTTCCACTGTTACTAGATCAAGTTGGTATTTTAACTGTTTTAAGTTTCCTTTCCTATCTATATTTTAAAGAAGCAAATATACTGGTTAGTATATGTCACAGGGCTACAGAATCTGGAGATCAGAAGTAATCCCCATACATAAAATCATGACTAAAACCAATTGATAAATATAAAAATTCCCTGTCTAAAAAAATGTTTTAATCCATGGGATGCACCAATATGTAAATCTGTAAATTGTTATCCAACATGTGATTGTCTAATTACATGAATGCCAACTGAAATAGCATAGAGCAAGCTCCCATAGACGGTTGATGAACCTTATAAATGCGGTCACCTTAATATCCTCCAGAAGATGTATTCTCAAAGGAGAAAAAAAATTAGAATAAAAAATAACTAATTTACATGGAAAAGAATACAACAAAATAGTAAAATTTTAAAAATATCTCACAGGTGTGTGGACCCACTTTTTTTTTTAACGTCCCATGAAACAAGCAGTTTAAAAACTTTCATATATTTATTCAGCAAACATTTACCAAATACCTATCCATGTGCCAGGTGCTCTAAGGTTCAGAACAGTTATTTCCATAAGAGAACGACTCAGAGATGGTGGGAGCCATCCCTCAACCAGCCCAGCCAGGGGTTCTGGGAGGATTCCCAGAGGCAAAGCACGCGAAGAGATATAGGTGCCAAGCGATTCCGAGCAAAGTGTGAAGGCTGGAACAGCATGGCAAGTGAGGTGAACTGCAGGAAGGTACTCAGCCTTTCTTAAGTTCAAATGTAAAACAGCAAGCAGAGAGAGAAATCTAATAGCTGGAGAAGCAGCACCTTAATCCTGAGGTGCATGGTTAGAGTATAGGATTTCAGATAACACAATGATGCCATCAGATTATAAAATTACTAAATTATTGTTTTTCTTTCTCGATATTTAGTGGGAATTCCTCCTCAACCCTGGCAAAAAAAAGAAAAAGAAAAGAAAAAAGTATGGGATAAGAAACTAGGAATGTCTATGTATTTTGTTTCATATTAAACAGCTTTTAACAGCAGAGTAAGCTACTTAAGAAAAGGTACTTGGAGAAATATTCTTTTTCAAAGCTATAGGTCAACCTAGTGTGAACCACATCATCAGACTTGTGTCAAGAGACCAGGAATCTAGTCACAGCGATGCCACCCCCATTACAGAGCTGCCTACAACCTGGGCTGCCTTGCCCAACTGTGGGTGCCACACCTACAAATGTGGAAAATCCACCTCCTGATTAAAAGTTCCATTCCAGAATGTACTATCCCAAAGTAAGCTCTTTGTTCAAGTTATCTGCCTTCTGGACTAGACTTTACATACAAGAACCATATTTACATCCCTAACATTTAACACAATATTTGTTTAATCAGAAATGTCCAAAAATATTTTGAACAAATATTCTCCAGGTTCCTCTCACCTAGTAAGAGCAAGGATTCTAGGATTTTATTTAAGAATCAACTTCAAAAGAGCCACTCAGCTTGGGAGTGGGCCTAGGTAGTAATTTACATCATCAATTGCTCTCTTTAGACTTCATTTTCTATTTCTCTAAACATGAAACTGGGTGAATGCTATTTTCAAAAAACTAAAGTTTTCAGAATTACTATTAAAAATTTAACACATGTAGTACAGCTGACCCTTGAACAATATGAGTTTGAACTTCATGAGTCCGCTTATATGCAGACTTCTTTCAATAAATACATTGGAAAAACTTTTGGAGATTTGTGACAATTTGATAAAAACATTTTTTTCTTCTCTTTAGATTACTGTGCGAATACAAACAAACAAAACGTGTGCTAAATGACCATTTTATCAGTGAGACTTCCCAAGAAGAATAGGCATTAGCAGCTAAGTTTTGGGGGAGTCAAGAGTAACACATGGATTTTCAACTGTGCAGGGGGTTGGTGCCTTTAGCCCATTGTTCAAGGGTCAGCTGTAATTACAAACTTGACACAACATTTTTCAGATCACTAGAAATAGGGACACTGTCACATGCTCCCAGACCAAAAAGCATCTTATACTACGGCAGCATTTTTGTTCTAAAGTAACCTTCCTCTGGAATCTCATTAGCCTTGTAGATTCTATAAAAAGGGGAAAGGGATATATCCAAACCTCCCAAAGATTCTGAGGCATTTTTTTAAGTGATACAATAATTACCAAAATATATGTGATTGTCTAGTTTCCTTCTCACACTAAAGAGACATGACAAATCAACATGCTGGTTTCAGGGACTTTTAACTCTAAACCTAAAATTCTTCACATTTTACAAATTACAGTATAATGCTTTCTCATTGTTAGGAGTGATTCTGAAGAAATATCATCTCCGCCCCCACCTTCCACCGAAAAATAAATATTATACTCACCATTCTAATCCATCTAGAGAAATATATAATATCAAATATTCAAGGGAGACTCATCTTAACCTACCCTGGGCATACTAGAAAACACTATTAACTGAAATGTCCCCCAGTACTGAAGTCAGGAGATATGTAATTGATAGTAAAATTTTAGAAGAGTTACTTCATGAAACTAATGCCACCTTTCTTTTTTTTTTTTTTTTTGGTCTATGGGGGGAGTCTTAGATAACAGAAAATAAAAGGGTAACTGAGATAACCTATTAAAGTTCTTTTTATGTCTGAGACTGTAGGATACACAAATTAACATCAAGATTGTCTTCTAGACAAGAAAACTCTATGAAGAACTAACAGAACGGAGGCAAGGATAAACCTGCAGTTTGTTTTTAAATATCAAGATTACTGATTCCTAACCATTTTATTTTTTTTTGATTCCCAACCATTTTAAATAAAGAATCCTATAGTCCTCCCAGTGACAGTAGTTACACTTTTACTATCTGTTGGTTTAGGAAGCATATCAATAATGAAAATGTATAGCAGCAATACTTTTAAATGGATCTGCATGTCCTTAGTCACAGTAGCATGTATATCCATTGATCTATTTAAAATGAAGTAGCACCAAAATATATTAAATGATTAAAAAGATCATCAGCAGGCTGGATTTTTCTCAGCAATGTAAAGACAGCTTGACATCAGGAAAGTCATTTCCTACAATTTATAACACAGATATATTAAGGAAAAATATCACTACAGAAGCTAAGGGTGATAAAATTTCCATTCTCATTCCTAGAAAAATACCCTGCCTGAGAGCTATGAATAGAAGATAATTCTGAAAACATGTAATGAATATCCATGAGAAACTAAATGCAAGTGAGTCAGAATGTTACCAGTGATCCTATCTGATACTTCATTAGAGGTCCTGGACAATTCAATTAACTAAGAAAAAAAATTTAAAGAGGTATGAAAATTGTAAAGGAAGAAATAAAATAATTTATTTGCAGCTGATATGATAATCTAATTAGAAAAATCCAAGAAGATCAATTGAGTTGGTAAGAATAAGAATTCAGTATAGTGGCCATATACAAAATAAACTTACAAAAATTCAATAGTTTTAATGTACTTTCAATTGTGCCACAAATGAAACCAAAAACAGTACATATACAAAGAGAAGGCAAATGCAGCAACATGTTTTCAGCTATGAAGTAAAGGAAATGTGGGTATTAATTATATTAATCTTATTACTTGTAAGAGTACCCAGCTCACTTGGTCTAAGGCTCCAGGCAACAGGGTAACTAAATTCAAGAAACTTCCTCAAATCCTCTCATGTTGCCCAGTTTACCCTACTGGCAATTCATTTATCCTATTTTTACCTCCAAATAAATCTGAGGACATTTTAACTTATTATCTGCTTGGTATTCTTCACTTTTGGTTCTTCATTAACTAATCACTTTATATCTCAGCTTTTCTTTCAACTTTTGCACCAGGTCAAGGTTAAATCTAACCTGGACCCCTAGACCAACCACCTACAGCCTTTCCACTCCAATATGACTTCCACTAACTAACTTGATAAATAATAAGATGTATATAATAAAAGAACCAAATCTTAACTCTTTTTCCCACATATAGTCCACCAAAATACAGTTCTCCTAAAGAAGGTACAATATATCCTTCCATGTCTCACTGTACTAACTTTATAAACAGCGCTAGCTTAATAGGACCCTTGTCTTGGGCACCGGTTTATCTAAGTCATTTTGCTTATTTTGTGCTTAACTTGCTTTTTGAGGTCAATGCTTTTTAATCACAGTGATAAAATCTCATCTTCAAAACCACAATGCTAGCCGAAAGAATTCAACTTATACCCTGAAATTTGCTAGCTCAAAAAAATTCCAGCTGGTTCAAATACCCAACCAAAAGGTTTAATGATCTCTTCTCCTCTAGACTGTATATTTGGTGAGAGGAAAACACATAAAATAATGTGTCTGCATTGTATCCTCTGGTTTGTGGCAACTCCTCAGATCAAACACAGAGGCTTTCTATTTTAAATAGAAGCCACAAAAGATAATAAAATTAATGAAAATGATTTTCATTGAAGAATTCTCCATTTTTTTTTGTTTCATTTTTTTCCAGTTTAAGTTCCTCAAGTATGTGTTCTAATAACACACTGTAACTTTTGGTTTGTAACATTTATTACAAGTGCAATTCTACAGTAATTTACATAATGATTTAATAGTATACCTTCCAACTAGGCAGTAAACTCTACAAGAACAGGAACCTTGTCCATCTTATTTTGCACTTAGTCTAACTACCCAGCATGAAGACTCTTAAACTACATTTCATGAAAGAATGAATGAAAGATCAAACTGAAGCTAACAAAGATAACTTTCTAAAATAAGTATTTAAAATGCAAAGGATTTTTTCTTAAAATTACTGAAGGATAAATACAAATCTGGAATATCACAATTTTGAATTAGGTTTGCAAATGCTCAGACTTTTTAATGAACAAGAAACAAGATATTTTTGAGCAAATAATATGCTATGCTATCAAATCATGCATGTTAATTAGAAAAGTGAAAAAAGGTTTCATTATTAGATAAAATGGAAACAAACTAATCATACAACAGCAAAAAGAGAATGTTCATTATAGCAAAGTAATACAATGCCATATCATACAGTCATTTGAAACATGTTTATGAGGAATTTTAATGACTTTGAGAAATACTAATGACAGGTACCATTAAAGGGGAGCATCACAAAATATATACTATATGACCCCAACTGCATTTTAAAATTTATACACATGTAATTATACATTCATATGTATGTGGGTGCAAATGAGCAAGAACATAGGCAGGATACATGTATACATATACACATATGAAATATGTCAAACTGTTAGTAGTAATTTCTGGATGGTATAATGAGTGATTAATTTTTGTTGAGTATGTGGATCTTTCAAATTTCCTGCAATATACGTATTTTTATTTAAATATGCAAAGAAAACTTTTGTAAGTCTACTTATGGAGGGGGAGAGAAAGATGGACTCTAGTCTGCTCTTCATATTTTAATTTCCACACCATAAATGACAGTATCAATCCAATTATTTACAGTCATCAATCTAATGAGTAAGCCAAATATAATACTCCAAAATACCTCAGATTGGCCTCACAACTGACATTAAAGTAACTGAATACAGAGCAGACACTTTTCTTTTTGTATTTTTTTTCATATCATTAATACACAATCAGACGAGCAACACTGTGGTAACTTGATTACCCCCATTATCAAGTCCCCACTACACACCCCATTACAGACACTGTCCATCAGTGTAATAAGATGCTAGAGAGTCATTACTTGTCTTCTCTGTGCTATACTGCCTACCCCGTGACCCACCCCCCATGTTATGTAGGCTAATCGTAATGCCCCTTATTCCCCTTATCCATCCCTTCCCACCCACCCTCCCAAGTCCCTTTCTCTTTGGCAACTGTTAGTCCGTTCTTGGATTCTGTGAGTTTGCTGCTGTTTTGTTCCTTCAGGTTTTTCTTTGTTCTTATGCTCCACAGATGAGTGAAATCATTTGGTACTTGTCTTTCTCCACCTGGCTTATTTCACTGAGCATAATACCCTCTAGCTCCATCCATGTTGTTGCAGATAGTTGGTAGGATTTGTTTTCTTCTTATGGCTGAATAATATTCCAATGTGTATATGTACCACATCTTCTTTCTCCATTCATCTACTGGTGGCCATTTTCATTTCTTGGCTATTGTAAATAGTACTGCGATAAACATAGGGGTATATATGTCTTTTTCAAACTGGGCTCCTGTACTCTTAGGGTAAATTCCTAGGAGTGGAATTCCTGGGTCAAGTGGTATTTCTATTTTGAGTTTTTTTGAGGAACCTCCATACTGCTTTCCACAATGGTTGAACTAGTTTACATTCCCACCAGCAGTGTAGGAGGGTTCCCCTTTCTCCACAACCTCGCCAACATTTGTTGTTGTTTGTCTTTTGGATGGTGACCATCCTAATGGGTGTGAGGTGATATCTCATTGTGATTTTAATTTGTATTTCTCTGATTAGTGACGTGGAACACCTTTCCATGTGCCTGTTGGCTATCCGAATTTCTTTTTTGAAGAAGTGTCTGTTCAGCTCCTCTGCCCATTTTTTAATTGGATTATTTGCTTTTGTTTGTTGAGGTGTGTGAGCTCTTTATGTATTTTGGATGTCAACCCTTTTTCAGATATGTCATTTATGAATATATTCTCCCATAATGTAGGATGCCTTTTTGTTCTACTGATGGTGTCCTTTGCTGTACACAAGCTTTTTAGTTTGATATAGTCCCACTTGTTCATTTTTGCATTTGTTTCCCTTGCCTGGGAAGATATGTTCATGAAGAAGTTGCTCATGTTATGTCAAAGAGATTTTTGCGTACATTTTTTCTAAGAGTTTTATGGTTTCATGACTTACATTCAGGTCTTTGATCCATTTTGAGTTTACTTTTCTGTATAGGGTTAGACAATAATCCATTTTCATTCTCTCGCA
The DNA here is from genome assembly GCF_040802235.1 of Manis javanica. Classification (NCBI taxonomy): domain Eukaryota; kingdom Metazoa; phylum Chordata; class Mammalia; order Pholidota; family Manidae; genus Manis; species Manis javanica. The sequence goes on from NC_133171.1 coordinate 2,410,138, forward strand.
CGTAGCTGTACAGTTTTACCAACACCAGTTTTTGGAGAGGCTGTCATTTCCCCATTGTATATACATGGTTCCTTTATCGTATATTAATTGACCATATATGCTTGGGTTTACATGTGGGATGTCTAGTCTGTTCCATTGGTCTATGGGTCTGTTTGTGTGCCAGTACCTAATTGTCTTGATTACTGTGGCTTTGAAGAAAAGCTTGAAGTAGGAGAGCATAATTCCCCCCTGCTTTATTCTTTCTTCTAAGGATTGCTTTGGCTATTCAGGGCCTTTTGTTGTTTCACATGAATTTTAGAACTATTTGCTCTAGTTCGTTGCAGAATGCTATTGGTATTTTGATATGGATTGCATTGAATTTATAGATTGCTTAAGGGAGGATGGCCATTTTGACAATATGAAGTCTTCCTATCCATGAGCACAGGATGTGTTTTCATTTATTGATATCTTCTTCAATTTCTCTGATGTGTCTTGTAGTTTTCAGAGTATAGGTCTTTCAGTTCTCTGGTTATGTTTATTCCGAAGTATTTTATTCTTTTTCATGCAATTGTGAATGGAATTGTTTTCCTGATTTTTCTCTCTGCTAGGTCCTCTTTAGTGTGCAGGAATGCAACAGATTTCTGTGTATTAACTTTGTATCCTGCAATGTTGCTGATTTCAGATATTAGATCTAGTAGTTTTGGAGTAGATTCTTTAGGGTTCTTTATGTATAATATCATGTCATCTGCAAACAAGGAGATTTTAACTTGTTCCTTGCCAATCTGGATGCCTTTTATTTTTTGTGTTGTTTGACTGTGGTGGATAGGACCTCCAGAACTATGTTGAATAGAAGTGGGGAGAGTGGGCATCCTTGTCTTGTTCCTGATCTTAAAGGAAAGCTTTCAGCTTCTCGCTGTTAAGTATGATGTTGGCTGTGGATCTGTCATATATGGCCTTTATTATGTTGAGGTACTTGACCTCTAGATCCATTTTGTTGAGAGTTTTTATCATGAATGGATGTTGAATTTTGTCAAATGCTTTTTCAGTGTCTATGAAGAAGATCATGCGGTTTTTGTCCTTCTTTTGTTAATGTCGTGGACGATGATGATGGATTTTCTAATGTACCATCCTTGAATCCCTGGAATAAACCCTACTTGATCATGATGATCTTTTTGATACATTTTTTAATTCAGTTTGCTAATATTTTGTTGATTATTTTTGCATCTATGTTCATCAGGGATATTGGTCTGTAATTTCCTTTTTTTGTGGTGTCTTTACCTGGTTTTGGTATTTGAGTGATGCTGGCTTCATAGAATGAGTTTTGGGAGTATTCCCTCCTCTCTTACTTTCTGGAAAACTTTAAGGTGGATGGGTATTAGGTCTTCACTAAAGGTTTGATAAAATTCAGCAGTGAAACCATCTGGTCCAGGAATTTTGTTCTTAGGTAGTTTTTTGATTACCAGTTCAAATTCCTTGCTGTTAATTGGTCTATTCAGATTTTCAGTTTCTTCCTGGGTCAGCCTTGGAGGGTTGTATTTTTCTAGAAAGTTGCTCATTTCTTCTAGGTTACCCAGTTTGTTACCATATAATTTTTCATAGTATTCTTTCATAATTCTTTGTATTTCTGTGGTGTCCGTGGTGATTTTTCCTTTCTCATTTATAATTCTGCTTATGTGTGTAGACTCTCTTTTTTTTCTTAGTAAGTCTGGCTATGGGTTTACCTATTTTGTTTATTTTCTTGAAGAACCAGCTCCTGTTTTCATTGATTCTTTCTAAGGTTTTATTCTACTCAATTTTATTCATTTCTTATATAATCTTTATTATGTCCTTCCTACTGACTTTGGCCTCATTTGTTCTTCTTTTCCTAGTTTCGTTAATTGTGAATTTAGATTGTTCATATGGGATTGTTCTTCTTTCCTGAGATATGCTGTATTGCAATATACTTCCCTCTTAGCATGACCTTTACTGTGTCCCACAGATCATGCAGTGTTGAATTATTGTTGTCATTTGTCTCCATATATTGTGCTTGATCTGTGTTTTTATTTGGTTATTCATCCATTGATTACTTAGGAGCATGCTATTAAGCCTCAATGTGTTTGTGGGCTTTTTCATTTTCTTTGTATAACATTTCTCATTTCATAACTTTGTGATCTGAGAAGCTGGTTGATACAATTTTTATCTTTTTAAATTTACTGAGGCTCTTTTTGCGGCCTAGCATTTGATCTAGTCTTGTAAATGTTCCATGTGCACTTGAGAATGTGCATCCTGCTGCTTTTGGATGGAGTGTTCTGTAGATGTCCATTACATCCATCTGTTCTAGTACACTTTTCAGTGCCTCTGTGTCCTTACTTATTTTCTGTCTGGTAGATTGCATCTACCTCCCCCTTTAATTCTGTAAGTATTTGTTTCACATATGTAGGTGATCCTGTGTTGGGTGCATAGATATTTATAATAGTTAATATGCTCTTGTTGGACTGACCCCTTTATCATTATGTAATGTCCTTGTCTCTTGTTACTTTCTTTGTTTTGAAGTCTATTTTGTCTGATACAAGTATTTCAACTCCTGCTTTTTTCTCCCTATTAGTTGCATGAAATATCTTTTTCCACCCCTTTATGATCAGTCTGTGTATGTCTTTAGGTTTGAAGTGAGTCTCTTGTTTTTTTATCCATTCAGTGACTCTATGTCTTTTGATTGGTGCATTCAGACTATTTTCATTTAGGGTGATTATCTATAGGTATGTACTTACTGCCACTGCAGCCTTTAGATCCTTGGTTACTGAATGTTCAAGGGTAATTCCCTTACTATGTAATAGTCAAATTTAATTCACTTAATATATTATTACAAACACAACCTAAAGGTTTCTCTTTTTTTTCCTCCTCCATTCTTTATATGTTAGGTATCATATTCTGTACTCTTTGTCTACCTGTTGATTGACTTTGGGGTAGTTCATTTGATTTTGCATCTGCTTAGTAATTAATTATTCTACTTTGCTGTGGTTTTACTTCCCCCAGTGAGAGATATTTAGCCTTAGGAATACTTCCATCTATAGCAGTCCCTCCAAAATCACTGTAGAGGTAGTTTTTGGGAGGTAAATGCTCCCAGCTTTTGCTTATCTGAAAAGTGCTAAATCCCTCCTTCAAATTGAAATGATAATCTTCCTGGATAAAGTATTCTCGGTACAAGCCTCTTTTGTTTCATTGCATTAAATATATCATGCAACTCCCTTCTGGCCTGTAAAGTTTCTGTTGAGAAGTCTGATGATAGCCTGATGGGTTTTCCTTTGTATGTGATCTTTTTTTCTCTCTCTAGCTGCTTTTAAAAGTCTTTCCTTATGCTTGATCTTTGCCATTTTAATTATTATATGTCTTGGTGTTGTTTCCCCAGGTTCCCTTGTGTTGGGAGATCTGTGGGTCTCCATGGCCTGAGAGACTATCTCCTTCCCCAGATTGGGGAAGTTTTCATCAATTACCCCCTCAAAGACATTTTCTATCCCTTTTTCTCTCTTCTGCTTCTTCTGGTACCCTTATTATGCAAATATTGTTCCATTCAGATTGGTCACCCAGTTCTCTCAATAGTCTTTCATTCCTAGAGATCCTTTTTTCTCTGGGCCTCAGCTTCTTTGTATTCCTCTTCTTTAACTTCTATTCCATTTACCATCTCTTCTACTCCATCTAATCTTTTAAATCCCTCCATTGTATGTTTCATTTCAGATATGGAATTTCTTAATAATTGAATCTCCATCCTTAATTCATCCCTGAGTTCTTGAATATTTTTCTGTACCTCCATGAGCATGCTTATGATTTTTATTATGAACTCTCTTTCTGGAAGATTGGTGAGTTCAGTTTCATTGGGGCCTTTTTCTGGTGTTTGTGAGACTTTTGTTTGAACCAGGTTCCTTTGATGTTTCATATTTGTATGTGGCGCCCTCTAGTGCCCAGAAGCTATACTCTCTGGAGTTGCTCAGCCCCTGGAGTGATGTCAGGGGTTGCAGGGAGCTTTGCTGATGCCTGTAGGAAGGAAAGAGCTGTTTCCTGCTTCCCGGCTGCAGTGCCTGGGTCTACTGTCAGAACCACTGGGCCAGCACACAGGTGTAAGCCTCTGTGCTTTGCATTTGTAGCTGCTGTACGCAGAGCCTCCCTCTGGCTGGCCTGACACCAGAGCAGGGACTGCCAATTTGTGAGCTTGTGCTGGCAGGTCAGAGGGAGGTGCAGCAGGCTGCATATCACAGTGAGGGGCCTCAGAGCTGAGTAGCAAGCCAGATGGATGGAGCGCCTGAAGCTCCTGAACGTTCCCACTGTGCTGGGCAGAGCACACCCAGACAACCTTGTCCACCTATCGCTTCTCCCATGTAGCAAGCTCTGTGTGATCCCCACCCCCTCAGCAGCCCTTTTGCTGCTAGGAAGCCTCTCAGACCGCCCACCTTTCCTTTGTCCCAGAGTAGCTGGGTGTGGATCCGTGTCCTCTACAAATGGCTGGAATCTCAGTCTCCCCAAGTATTCTGCCTGTCTCAGCTTTCCAAGCCCACTAGTCTCCAGAGCACCATGCAATGTAGGTTTATGCTCCCATAGCAGATCTCCAGGGCTTGGTGTTCAGCAGTCCCAGGCTTCCACCCCCTCCCCATTCCATTTCTCTTCCTCCCGCCAATGAGCTGGGTTGGGGTTGGGCTTGTGTCCCGCTGGACCAAGGCTTTGGTATGTTACCCAGTTCCGTGAGGTCTGCTCTGTTCTGCAGATGTATGCGCTCTGGTGCAGCCTTCTTTCCTGTTGCTCTTTTAGGTTTAGTTGTATTAACTATATTTTCGTCATACATGTGGTTTTGGGAGTTCTCTGTCTCACCTCTCACACTGCCATCTTGAATCACTCTCCACAGAGCAGACAATTTTTATAGGTTGCTGTGAGCTATGAGAGCTTGAAGGATATGAGATTGCTAGTACAGGAAACTCTACTCAAAATGCAGAAAGAAAACCCACTTTGTCTGATACTAACAATTTGTACCTCTCATTTCTATATGAAGAATGCTGGAAATGTGCACTCCCTTTCTGTTATCCTACTTTTGGGACTCTGTACTGAAAAAAATAATAACAACCTGAAATATGGAACAACCAGTATGCACTAAGATGTTCCTCATGATAGTAATTCAGCAAAGAGCTGGAAGCCACCACATAAGAGAGCTTTGGTCTCTCAGGTTCTTATGTCACCTTTTGCTTTGCTTTGGGCTTAAAAAGGTTGAAAAAGAAATCATGTTTTCTTTTCCCTCTAAACAGGTCCTGGCTGAAGCAGTACATAAACTCACACACATCCCCCTGCCACCAATACATGTGTTTCAGTCAGACATAAAGAACATTCTGCCCATACTTAGAGCTAGAGAGTCTCAGATCTCCCTATACTTTCTCCACAGGGACTCAGAATATATCTATCCATCTTTTGACCCTAAGACTTGCAGGTGTCCATTTATGTTTTTATGTTATAGCTTAATATTTGGGTTACCTTTTAATTAAAAATGTTTTCCTGTGATAATCTTTTTTTCCACAGCCTGTAATACATTTTTCTGCTGTTTCTCTTACATTTACCCTTGGTAAATTTTTCTTCTAACTTAACCCAAAGAAAACATTCTTCTTTTAAACAAACCATAAACTTTAAACAACTCAATGTTTAAAGAAGAGCAAGCAAAATGTGGCTCAACGTGTCTCCAAACATACCAACACACATGAGAATTAGCACATTAGGAAATATTTGTAATAATTTTATACCATGTTTCCTATAAATCTTTATTCTGAAACACCATATCCTATGGACACATATCCTTTTAGATTTTCCTCAAAACAAGAATGTAAATTAAAGCAGCTGCAAAGAAAATCTCATCTAGTGAAAAATTATAGCTGTGAAGCATAATAAGCGCATAGTCCAATTACAGGAACTAAGCAGCTTTTCCAACAATGAAAATCAAATCATTTTAAAAACTGTGATGATGAGAAGCCCCACCCCTACTCCAAGAAACCACTGTCTGAGCATTGGTGTAGGTCTTCAAAAGGTCCCATCTCCTAGCCATTCTGGCATGCATGTTTAAATACAGGAGCCACTGTTATTACATAAACTAAAATTTCCAGCTTACATATAGTTACCTAGTCTTAATCTAGTGAAATAGATCCTCTGTTTCTATTTAGCACAAAAAAAGAAGTAAATTGAGACATCCACAAATACAACTTTTTTTAATGGACCAAATACCTTTACACACATAATTATAACTTTAATGTACTATGGGAAGTATACTTAGAAAATTAATTTTTTTAATGGTTTAATAAAGTTAAAATGTATCAATTAAAATACTCAACTATTCTATCATGCAACACAGTTACCCCTCAGAAACTCTTTAAGTATGTATTCTCTGGGTACTTCTGGTGAGATACATTTCATGATTTAGACATGTGCCTTTATTAGGTAAAACATAATCTAAAGGAAAAGAATTAGTACATCCACAACCTAAATGGCATACCATGGTTTTGTTACCATCAGAAGACATTTCTTTATTCATCTAAAGCTGGGTGCAAATGGAAGTTTGAGTTTCCAAATACTGCTTTGAACCCAAGGGCATGTTTCACAAGTGAGCAACAGCTGTTGCCGTCTTAGGTTTATACTGGCTAACCACACACCATGGCATGCTTTACTCATTTGGAAAGTCCCCCTATACAGTGTTTAAACTCATTTTGAAACCAGAGAGGACAGTTCCTCCTATAACTTATCTGGAAATACATAAAAGAACAATTTTTCAGAAAGCCACAGAGGTTCTCTCCCAAGACTAATGAAGCATGATTATGGACAAGTGTAATTATGGAAAGAGAAGCTAACCAAAGTAAAGAGACAGTACACTGAATAAGAGTTATGAAAGAGACTAATAAGAACAAAAAATAAAAACTTTAATCCCTCTAATAAAGCAATTTTAGAAAACCCACTCATGTTCCATCCTCCCCCACAACCTCCCTCCCCACAGAGACAAAACCAAAAAATGGTTACGGTCTGCATGTTAATGTATGAAGTATAACTAGGCTAGTTTCCTTTCCTTTGTAAATAGAAAGTGCAGGTCAATATACATATACACACAGAGACCTACATTTTTATATTTTACTTAAACTATGTAATATATATGTACTTATACATATATGCACACATACACAGAGTAAAGACAAAAAGGAAAAACAAACATAATTTAGATATCTAAGACTTTTAAATTGAGATAATAGACATAAATGTTAAATGTACAATATAATTCAATGTTTATATTATGAAATGACATCACCACAATGTCAAATTAATAATTCATCATCACACAGTTACCATTCTTTTGTGATGAGAACTTTTAAAATCTACTCTTTGAGCAACTTTCAAATATACAGTACCGTATTAACTATAGTCACCATGTTGTACATTACAACCCATCGCACTTATTTCATAACCAACTTTGTATATTTTGACCCCTTTCCCCCATTTGCCCACCCCACCCCCACTCTACCTCTGGCAGTCACCAATCTATTCTCTGTACCTTGAGTTTGGTTGTTTTATTTTGTTTAGATTCCACATAAAAGTGACCTCATATGTTCTTATCTGTTTGTATTATTTCAGTAGGTCCATCCACATTGGCACAAATGGTAAAATTTCATTTTTTATGGCTGACTTATTTACACATGCCACATTTCCTTTATCCAATCATCCCCCAATGGATACTTAGGTTGCTTCCATGTCTTGGCTACTGTTGATAATAGTGCCATGAACATAGAGGTGCACATAACTTTTCAAGTTGGTGGTGTTTTCTTTGGATAAAACCTAGAAGTGGAATTGCTGGATCATACGATATTTCTAATTGTAATCTCCTGAGGAACCTCTATACTCTTTTCCAGAGTTGCTGCACTGATTAATATTCCCACCAACAGTGCAGGAGGGCTCCCTTTTCTCTGCATCCTCACCAACTGTTGTTATTTCTTGTCTTCCTGATAATAGCCATTTTAAGAGGTGTAAGATGACATCTCATTGTGGTTTTGTCTTTATTTCCCTGATTATTAGTGATGTTGAACACCTTTTCATGTAGTTTTTGGCCATTGGTATGTCTTCTTTGGAAAATGTTCTGATCCTCTGCCTGTTTTTTAATCAGATTGCTTGGTCTTTTTGCTACTGAGTTATTTGAATTCTTTATATATTTTGGATATTAACCTCTTACCAAACATGATTCTCAAATATTTTCTTCCATACAGTAGGCTGCCTTTTCACTTTGTTGTTGTTTTGTTTGTTGTGCAGAAGCTTCTTAATTTGATGCAGTCCCACTTGTCTGCATTTGCTTTTGTTGCCTTTACTTTTGGTATCAAGTCCAAAAAATCATCAAGACAAATGTCAAGGAACTTACTATGTTTTCTTCTATGAGCTTTAGATTTTATGTTCAAGTCCTTAATCCATTTGAGTTGATTTTGTAAGGTAAGTGGTACAAGGTAATGGTCCAGTTTCTTTATTTTACATGTATCTGCCCAGTTTTCCCAATACCATTTATTAAAGAAACTGTCCCTTCCCCATTTTCTATTTTTGATTCCTTTGTTGTAAATTTACCTTATAGGCACAGGTTTATTTCTGGACTCTCTATTCTGTTCCACTCACCATGTGTCTGTTTTTATGACAATACCATAGTGTTTTGATTACTACAACTTTGTGATACAATTTGAAATCCCAAATAGGACATGATACAAAAAGATTATTAAACTACTCAAACTTGCCAGGGAAGTATACATGTATTAGTTAGGAATCCACAAATTTAATTTGTTTTAAATAACCATGAAACATATAAATCATACATCCAACTTTTTTCTACACATAAATAGTATTTATTACCTGAACAAGCAAACACAGAAATATCTTCTTTAGCTACTTGTGCTGATTTTGTTGATTTTTCTGTTGTGAACAGAGAACTGGGTAGAGTTTACATACTGAAAGGCACCTGTCAGATTTTTAATATTCTACAGTCTTTTAAGAGAAGCATTTGATTCAGGCAGAGCAACTGGCACAATGGTCTATGCAAAGCCTTACACATTCCACCAAAGAAACTGAGCATGCTCACTCCACAAGCTGCCTGAGGAGGTCCAATACCACTCTGCTCCTCTTCCCACAGTAATCATCCACCATTAGGCCAATCTTAGGGCCAGAAAGAGGATGAGAGAGAAAAGGGCAGGCATGAGAGAACACCTTCACATGGGAGGCTGCTCATGATAGAGGGCATGTGCCCAAATTACCTTTCATCTGAAATATGGATGAATTCTGCCATGATAAATATCATTAATCCCAACCTTTCATACACCAGAAAGATTTCTATGTTTTAGCACATGTTTCCAGGGTACTCCTGTTATTTGATAATCTAAACTCCATAACAAACATAATGGTTATAAATGGTTTGTGATAATTCTCCCTCCCGATACAAGCATCTTTTTCTGTATTCTCACCTCTGCTTTTCTCCCTTGGATAAATAGGAGTTGACTATATGCTGGAACCCAAAAACATATAATACACAATGAATAGCTACTTTAACATTTTCTTTTACTGACATTCTTATTAAAATGCAGTAAGCAGCCATTGTGCTTAGTAGCCATCACATAAGTACTTTGAAGCTTGATACTGGTTTGCATTGAGCAGACTACTAGTGAGAAAATAATACAAAAATGTTTCCAAGCAGAAAGAACAGCTTCACCATTGTGATCATAGGCAAGCTAGCACCTGGGAAGAAAGTGTCACAAAACAAGCCTGGGTGCCAATTTCACAAACTCTGAGGACATTTCTATTTAATTAATATTCAAAAAGAAAAAAATTAAAACAGATGCGTAGTTAAAAATGTAACTTCTAAAGTTCTTCAACTCAACTGGAAAGATATTTTGAAAAATAAACATTTTATTTTAGACCTTATAAAGAATCTTCAAACAGAGAGTATATCCAGCTCCCATTAACAGTACATTCACCAATGTACATGTTTTGAAATATCCTGTGAATTACAAGTAACACCTGGATTACTTAAAAAAAAAAAAAGTAAGAATTTTGGGAGGGAACACCAAGAGACATTTGTATAGAGATGGAGTATTGAAAATATAAGCCATCTCCTCTAAATACTAACTTATCATTTAATATCTGGGTGACAAAATTCAGAGAAACATGATCTTGCAGAGTTCTTTATGCAAGCAAATTTTCATTCCCTTCCTTATTCAAAGAAATGAAAAAACTTGGGCTCTCCGGCCTCCCTAACAGGCTCTTTTCAGGAACAGTGCTGACATGCCTTCCCATGGCCAGTCGTATGCTCTGCACAACCCACCTGCTTTCACCACTGGACCCCAACATACCTAAAATTCATGACTTTTTATGGGGACAAAGAACTATCTAAAATGGGTTACCTATTTAACAGAAAGCCTGGAAAAAGCTTAAAACATCCATGGGCACAAAGCTATGTCTCCTGTATGGGGGGTTCCAGTTGCATCATAATGGCTGAACAGACAAAGAGTCAAGCCTAGAGTTCACTTATAAACTCAAAGGGTCTCTACCCACATCCCCAAAACTATGCAAACTGCTCAAGTACTCAGGTTTTAGAAAACAAGGAGGACTGTTTTGAATAGAAGAGGGCAGCGAACTCAAAACGGGGTCCGAAACTCTTACCTGGCTGACTTACTGAGAAAACTCAGAGCTTTCCGTGACTGCAGGTAACGCTTTTATAATGGAGAGAACAGGAAATTGAAATGCTCCCTACTCATCAATAGTAAAGCAGTGTCCCGAATGGAATGACCTAATGTTTCACAAATGTAAGAATGGAAGCAAAAGGAGACACCACCCTCAGACCAAATCACCCCAAAAGCAGAGTAAAGGAAAGGCCAAGTGTGCAATCAGCAGTGTGATGGAGTGGAAAGATGTCTATGTGAACAGACAGCCTGTGTCTAACAACTCTGTTCCAGTAGCTGAGTGACCCAGACAAGTCACCCAATCTGCCTGTGGCACTTATGAACCTGTCTTCCCAGTACTGTACACATTAAAGAGGTGGCAACACTTGGGAGGAGTCTAGCACAGTGGCTGGTATAAAGTGAGCAACTCAGGAAAATATGTCTCCTTCACCTTCACAAGGATTCCTTCCAAAAACACTACTTCACCCACTGGCCAACTGGCCAAGTTACTGATTCCTTTTTCAATGATCCTGGCAAATTGCATGGCCTCTTAGCACCCCAGTACTTCACTGTACGAGGGTTATACTTTATGCTAACATGTCCCCAAAGTTAAATTTTAAGACTTACACATCTCGTAGGCATTCAGAATTATGTAACAATTATATCATTTGTAAATTATCACAGAAAGTATTAGAATAGCATTTTATGCACATAAAAGTGAAGCAGCAGTAAGATAAGGTAAAATACTTTGCAGTAAGACAGCCCAGAATTCCACTTCCAGTCTCTACTCTACCACTGAATTCCTGTGCGGCTTGTGCTTCCCACTACTGTATGTCTCAGTTCTGCTCTTTCTGAAAAACAGAGAACAACACAAGAACTGACCTGCTACAGGCTGGTTCTGCAACATTAAATGAGGTGATCAGATTAGGGCAGGTCAAGAAATACAGTAAGAACTTAATAAATGTTGACCATTTCCTTAATAACATTTACAAAATATTAGTATCTATATGGTTAATTTTTAAACTACTAGTCAACTTTCAAGTATCCAAGTGTTTGCAAATATTTTTAAAAACCTTTGAACACAATCTTAAAGTCTATATAATCTACAAAAATAGTTCAAATACTCAGTCAGGACAACCAAGGTAAAATTTTTCTACTCTCTACATTGCTAAAATTATTCAAATCCTTCTCCTAGTGAATTCTGGGTAATTTAAGTTACATGTATTTCATCTCTTCATTCAGTGTTTCACAAAAGACACTTAACATTCTTTTGAAAATCACATTCATTTACAAAAAGAAATTTCAAGTATTAAAAGCACAAATTAACTGCTGGATTTCAAATTGGTAGAATTTAAAAAACAATTAATTTACAAAGCCTAGCTTCCCAGTATTTGTAAATGTTATAATCATATTTTTGTTAGGCATGTCTGTGCCACTACATATGTTACTGAAAGCATTTCACAGGCATGCACTGTTAAAACCATAATGCACTTTTAATTGTTAGTAAATGAGGTTTGAGATCTGTTTTTTAAAAGGTGTTTACACACTACAAACACCACTGCTAACACAACCTCTAAGGCTTAGGTGGGTCAATCACCACTAACATAGGTCTCATAAGAGAGGCATGCTGCATTAGCAAGCATTAGTTCAACATAAATTTACTGATGAAATTAACGGGCCAGCTCAAGGCTGTGCCCACTAGTGCAATCCCAGGGGATGCCATTCTCACTGTCTCCTAGACTTGGCAACACAGTGGCTCTGGGCCACCTTTCCACTCTGACAGTACCTTGAAAAGTGGGCCCAACTCATGACATGGTAAAGGAAGTATACAAATGAAATAAACCTCCCCTAACATGTCAAATAGGTTCAAACGTGCTCCACCTTCCTTGCAGATTAATCTAACATGTCACAGCCAGTGCTAACTAGGAGCAAAGCTGCCCCGCTCCTTTCTCTACCAACCAATTTGTGGTATCCTCTAGGGACCAGAGGCAGAGCTGCTTGTCTGAGATGGATGAAGGGTTTATTTGGATCCACACACACTCACCCAATCTAACTTCTGACCAATGGTGTGTACAAAAATGCCCAGCAGGATGACCCAGGTCAGGAACAGAGATGAATGTGCTTAAACAAAGCCAAGATCCACAAAATGTTTCATCACTCCAGTGACCCTGTTAGTCTAATCTTCCCAACAGCTCAGCTCAATAGCCACAGAAGCCCTATAACCAGAAAATAAACATGAAGCTTCTCACAAAGCAAATTCAGCTTAGCTCTACAGCTGATGACATCAGGTAAGCATTGCTATGGAGGCCCCAGAACACTGTACAGGATGGATGTAGGCCAGTCTGTTGGGGAAGGAGAAGGGGGCTGCTGAGGCACGGATCTGCCAACCGCACTTGCAGAGCAAGCACACAGCTTCAGGCCACGATGTATGGTTTGAGGAGGAGCTAATGGGGTGACGGGCTAGGGCAGAGCAGGGAACCTAAGGCTTCATGAGGTATACTGTGGTACCCCACTGAGTCCCTAATTAAACAGCTATGACTTTAAAGTTCAACTGAAAATCTTTTTTAAATTAGAATATATTTTCCCTTAGAAAATAGTTGACATGTTGGCTGGTGGGCTGACCAGCTCATAAAAAAATACAGAAATTTGCTGTCCAATACATATCCTGATAATTCCTTATCACAATGTTGTGCGGAGTGGGCAAACTCATTTAGAACTTTTATTTTCACAGGTTCCCATTCATGGCTTTAAAATACTGGTCTCAACAGGGGCAGGCCCACGGTGCAGAAGCAATCACTTACATATGTGGAGCATCAAAACAGAATAAAACTGAACAAAACTTTGTACACCATGGAAAATTCCAAATATATAAAAAACTGATGAACTGGTATAACCCTGTCTCCTCAGTTTCCACTCACCTTCAGCAAACATCCAGACTCCTCTATAGCCCCTGAGATCCCCCCTCAGATTATTTTGAAGCAAAGTTCTGTGGAAACTTTTGTCCATCATATTCACTGACCACTGGCATTTAGAGGACATACATCAGAGTTGTCACATATCCCACAAAGCCTAAGACAAGTCTCTAAATAAAAATCCTAGAAGTGCCACTAATAATCCAAAAAGGACACTGGTGAGTGTCTGATTCAGTGGGAACCTTTTCTCAACTTGGTACTGAAGCAACCACCACCCACCAAGCTACTATCAAATGTGGTAGAATGGGAAATACTTTATATGAGCCCGAACAAGCATGTATCACACAAAATGACTGCCTCATAAATTTTCAAGGAAAGAGAACAAGTCAAAATAGATACTTTGGAATAAAAATTGAGAGTATTTAAAGCAAACACTGAAAAACGTTATGTTTTAAAAAAAGATAGTGAAGGCAAGCCTACCCTTTAGACTTTAAAATGCACTAAAAAGCTACTGTCATCAAAATAGTAAGGTAGTAGCACAGTTATGAATAAATTAATTAGTAGACCAGCCAGGAGTCCAAGTACCTGTGGTTAGTTACTATAAGGCAATCTGTGCGAAAAGGCTTCTTCATTTAAAAAACAATCCTGACACACTGGTTTTATTTCTGGAGGGAAAAAAAAGACTCGCTACTTTATAACACACACGAAAAGCTTCAAATGCAAAAATATATTATAATGAATGCAAAGCATCAATTATAACACAAACCATTATTTTATATGAAAGAAAAATGCACTACCAGGAAAACTGTAATGCACTATTATAGCTAAACAACTTCAGAGCTGTGGACATGTTCAAAACTGCCTCTTGCAGTCAGTAAAATACAGTATTTCTATTAAAATATTAGAAGATACTTCAGAAGAATATCTGTGTTGCTGCAGGTTAGAACAGGAAAAGTGTTGATGGATTGGACTATATAAAAGTTTTAAAATTTGGTATAATAAAAAGCACCATAAAGAGAACTAAAATAGAAACTGAGAGAAACATTCATAAATAATATGCCTGGGTGGCAAAGGTTTAAGACTCCCAAAAAGAAAAGATATTCCTTCAAAGTGATCAGAAAAGGGCTAACATCTAAAAGAAAGTGAGTAAAGGATATGAAGAAGCAATACAGAAGATCAAAGAGAAATAACAAACATATTAACTATAATTTAAATAAGACATTTTCTACCCATTACAGTTAGATAAAAATAAAACCCAGGGATGGTAAGAATAAGGAGGAAAAGAAACTGCTATAAATATTTCTTACAGAAATTTGGCAATACCTATTAAAATCTAAAACTAGATGCACTTTGGCTTAGTAACTGCAATTTGGGGTACCCTATAAAAACAAAAGCATAAAAAACATCAATAAATCATACATACTCAGGATGTTTACTGCACTAGTTTGAATGGAAAAATAACAATAAAAAAAAAGAAAAACAAACCCAATTTTTTCTATCAAAGAAATAGCTGAATAAATTAGGCAAACTCAGATTATGGAGCTAAACTATAAAGTAAGATCTGTATGTGATGAGCTGAAGGATATCCCAATCAAACAATATATTAAGCGAAAAAAAAAAAGAAGTTAAGAGTATAATGTATATAGTATCCCAATATTTGGGATAAAAAAGTAAAAACTTTGCAAACATCTCTATTTTCTTTTATTGCTATATAATTGATATTCTATTAATTCCTAGTACACAACATAGTGATTCATTATATCCATTACATAGATTACAAAATGCTCACCACAGTAAGTGAAGTTACCATCTGTCACCAAAGTTATTACAATATTTTTTACTATATTCCCTATGTTGTACTTTTCTTCTCCATGACTTATTCACTTTATAACTGGAAGTTTGTACCTCTGTGTATTTATTTCTAGAAACAGAAGAATGTAGGAGAGCTACAGCAAACTGTTAGCAGCTCAGAGGAGGTAAGCAGCTCACTGCCCATCAATGAGATCCCTTCTCTAAGTAAACAAAATCCAAATTCTTCTGGCTCTACAGTCAGAACATCTAGGTCTAAGGTATACTCTGATTCCAGGAGTAATATGCTTTCTAAGTCTTCAGCGAGAGTTGCATTTCTTATGTAGAAAAGAAGAAAACTGGACTAGATGATTCATTTTCAATATTCTCTTTTATTTTTGCAAAACTGCAAGCAAAGCACTGTAACACCTGTAAGCTGTTTACATGATGTGTTCTTCAGGAAAACATAAACTTTATGACAAAACAGACAAAAATGTAATTTTGCTTTATTTTTCTCCTTCTAAACACAAGTCCAAAGAAGGGACAACAGAAATGCCAATGAAAACAAAGGAATTCACTCATCTTTAAGCTGAGAAAATTTCTCCACAAATGAAATTGTTGAAGGCAGCATGAGTTTAGGAATCAGGGAATCCAGTGCCCTCCGTATCACCCTTCGGGCTCGAGGAACATCAGTAAGAAACAACTGAAAGGCGCGCTGCATTTCCAGCCCTTGAAACAAAAGCACCAGGTAGGCAACTAAGTTGCAATGCGTCTGAAAGCCAAGTACAGCCAGTTGCACGTATAACAGACAAGCCACAATTAAAGAAATGGTTTTAAGTACAAAATTCCATATCTTAGCTATTAGCAGTTTGTAGCCTTTCAAAACTCAGCTGTACCCAACAAAATCTTATTCCTTAGTGTTTCATTTTCTCATTAGGAAGAAATTTAATTTAATTTTAAATTAATTAATGACTAATTTAATTTCCTCCTTAATGGAATGATAATGAAAAAAAGTTCAAAAAACATTGTTCTAGATCATACCTGAAGAGGAGATTGACCCTTGAACTCAGGTGTGGTGGGGGAACAACAACGCCCTGTCCCACTGCAGTTGAAAATGTACATGTAACTTTTGACTTCCCAAAAACTTAACTACTAATAGCATAGTGTTGACTAGAAGCTTTACCAGTAATAAAAACAGCTGCTTAACACATTTTTTGTATATGTGTTATAGACCATATTCTTACAATACAGTCAGAGAAAAGAAAATGTTTTTTCAAATTGTCGAAAATCTCCAAAATGTTTTCCAATACTGTTATTGAAAAAAAAATCCCATGTATAAGTGAACCCATACAATTCAAACCCATGTTGTTCAAGGGTCAACTGCAATATCAAAACAGATGCTACTCAATGAATTCTCACCTAAACTGCAGACACACAGCATGGACCTTGAGGATGTCTAGCTGTCTTGGAATATTTTAAATGTTGTTAGGTATAACTTAAAACTGTTACTAGTTACCATTGGTATAAACATCAAAACCATTAAATAATCAAATTCAAATGTTAAACTACCTCTGCATTGTTAAAAATTAATCTTAGAGAGGCAGAGCCAAGATGGCGGCGTGAGTAGAGTAGCGGAAATCTCCTCCCAAAAGCACATATATCTATGAAAATATAACAGACAACTCTTCCTAGAATAAAGACCAGAGGACACAGGACAACATCGAGACCACATCAACACCTGTGAGAACCCAGCGCCTTACAAAGGGGGTAAGATACAAGCCCCAGCCCCGCGGGACCTGAGTGCCCCTCCTCCAGCTCCCAGCAGAAGGAGAGGAGTCAGAGTGGGAGGGAGAAGGAGCCCAGGACTGCTGAACATCCAGCCCCAGTCATCTGGACCAGAGTGCAGACACAGTGCATGCGTGGGGCCCTGGATACTAGGGAAACAGGGCAGCAAGACCGGTGAGCGGGTACCGGAGGCCAGCGCCAGAGGACAAAAGAAAAGTGAGTGGCCATTTTTGTTGTTGTTGTTTTGTTTTGCAAGTGCTTTTTGGAAGTCTTAAAGGGACAGGGACCCCAATACTAGGGAAACAGGGCAGCAAACCCTAAAGACTCCACCCCAAACCTACTAGAACTGGTATCGGAATACAGCAAAGTTGCAGGATACAAAATTAACGCACAGAAATCTGTAGCTTTCCTATGCACTAACAATGAACCAATAGAAAGAGAAATCAGGAAAACAACTCCATTCACAATTGAATCAAAAAGAATAAATACCTAGGAATAAATCTAACCAAAGAAGTGAAAGACCTTTACTCTGAAAACTACAAGAGGATATAAGTACATATCTCCTGAGGCTGGCGCCGGAGAAAAAGAAAAAGAGCGGCCATTTTTTTTTTTTTTTTTTTTGGTCGTTGTTATGTTTTTGCGGCTGCTTTTTGGAAGTCTTAAAGGGGCAGGGCGGGACACTTAGTCCAGAGGCATGGAATCCGGAGATCTCTGGGCACTCTAATCCCCTGGGCAGCAGAGAGCACGGAGGCCCCTTACGGAGATAAATAGCCTCCCAGCGCTCCCCCTCCACAAGGGCTCCACAATTTGGAGCAGCAGCCTGAGGCAGGCCACACCCACAGCAACAGCAGAGATAATCTCCACAGCAGCCAGGCAGGAAGCAGAAGCCCTGTCTGAGTGCAGCTACCCAGCACAAGCCACTAGAGGTCACTGTTCTCCCAGGAGAGGAGGCCACAAACCAATAAGAAGGGAAGTTCTTCCAGCTGTTACTTGTCCCAGTTCTGCAAACTACTCCTATCACCATGAAAAGACAAAATTACAGGCAAACCAAGATAAAAGAGACACCAGAGAAGGAGACAGACCTAACCAGTCTTCCTGACAAAGAATTCAAAATAAAAATCATAAACATGCTGACAGACATGCAGAGAAATATGCAAGAGAAATGGGATGAAGTCCGGAAGGAGATCAGAGATGCCAGGAAGGAGATTACAGAAATGAAACAAACTCTGGAAGGATTTATACGCAGAATGCATAAGATGCAAGAGGCCATTGATGGAATAGAAACCAGAGAACAGGAACGCATAGAAGCTGACATAGAGAGAGATAAAAGGATCTCCAGGCATGAAACAATATTAAGAGAACTGTGTGACCAATCCAAAAGGAACTATATCCGTATTATAGGGGTACCAGAAGAAGAAGAGAGAGGAAAAAGGATAGAAAGTCTCTTTGAAGAAATAATTGCTGAAAATTTCCCCAAACTGGGGGAGGAAATAATCAAACAGACCACGGAAATACACAGAACCCCCAAGAGAAAGGATCCAAGGAGGACAACACCAAGACACATAATAATTAAAATGGCAAAGATCAAGGACAAGGAAAGAGTTTTAAAGGCAGCTAGAGAGAAAAAGGTCACCTATAAAGGAAAACCCATCAGGCTAACATCAGACTTCTCGACAGAAACCCTACAGGCCAGAAGAGAATGGCATGATATATTTAATGCAATGAAACAGAAGGGTCTTGAACCAAGGATACTGTATCCAGCACGACTATCATTTAAATATGACGGCGGGATTAAACAATTCCCAGACAAGCAAAAGCTGAGGGAATTTGCTTCCCACAAACCACCTCTACAGGGCATCTTACAGGGACTGCTCTAGATGGGAGCACTCCTAAAAGGAGCAGAGAACAAAACACCCAACATATGAAGAATGGAGGAGGAGGAATAAGAAGGGAGAGAAGAAAAGAATCTCCAGACAGTGTATATAATAGCTCAATAAGCGAGCTAAGTTACGCAGTAAGATACTAAAGAGGCTAACCATGAACCTTTGGTAGCCACAAATTTAAAGCCTGCAGTGGCAATAAGTACATATCTCTCAATAGTCACCCTAAATGTAAATGGACTGAATGCACCAATCAAAAGACACAGAGTAATAGAATGGATAAAAAAGCAAGACCCATCTATATATGCTGCTTACAAGAAACTCGCCTCAAACACAAAGATATGTACAGACTAAAAGTCAAGGGATGGAAAAACATATTTCAGGCAAACAACAGTGAGAAGAAAGCAGGGTTGCAGTACTAATATCAGACAAAATAGAGTTAAAACAAAGAAAGAAACAAGAGATAAAGAAGGACACTACATAATGATAAAGGGCTCAGTCCAACAAGAGGATATAACAATTCTAAATCTATATGGACCCAACACAGGAGCATCAGCATATGTGAAACAAATACTAACAGAACTAAAGGGGGAAATAGATTGCAGTGCATTCATTTTAGAAGACTTCAACACACTACTCACCCCAAAGGATAGATTCACTGGGCAGAAAATAAGTAAGGACACGGAAGCACTGAACAACACAGTAGACCAGATGGACCTAACAGACATCTATAGAACTCTGCATCCAAAAGCAACACAATATACATTCTTCTCAAGGGCACATGGAACATTCTCCAGAATAGACCACATACTAGGCCACAAAAAGAGCCTCAGCAAAATCCAAAATATTGAAATTCTACCAACCAATTTTTCAGACCACAAAGGTATAAAACTAGAAATAAATTCTACAAAGAAAACAAAAAGACTCACAAACACATGGAGGCTTAACAACATGCTTCTAAATAATCAATGGATCAATGAACAAATCAAAATAGAGATCAAGGAATATACAGAAACAAATGACAACAACAACACAAAGCCCCAACTTCTGAGGGACGCAGCAAAAGCAGTCTTAAGAGAAAAGTATATAGTGATCCAGGCACACTTGAAGAAGCAAGAAAAATCCCAAATGAATAGTCTAACATCACAATTATTGAAATTGGAAAAAGAAGAACAAATGAGGCCTAAAGTCAGCAGAACGAGGGACATAATAAAGATCAGAGAAGAAATAAACAAAATTGAGAAGAATAAAACAATAGCAAAAATAAATGAAACCGAGAGCTGGTTCTTTGAGAAAATAAACAAAATAGATAAGCCTCTAGCCAAACTTATTAGGAGAAAAAGAGAATCAACACAAATCAACAGAATCAGAAATGAGAATGGAAAAATCACGACAGACTCCACAGAAATACAAAGAATTATTAAAGACTACTATGAAAACCTATATGCCAACAAGCTGGAAAACCTAGAAGAAATGGACAACTTCCTAGAAAAATACAACCTTCCAAGACTGACCAAGGAAGAAACATAAAAGTTAAACAAACCAATTATGAGCAAAGAAATTGAAACGGTAATCAAAAAACTATCCAAGAACAAAACCCCCGGGCTGGACAGATTTACATTGGAATTTTATCAGACACACAGAGAAGTTTTCCAAAAAATAGAAGAGGAGGGAATACTCCCAAACTCATTCTATGAAGCCAACATCACCCTAACACCAAAACCAGGCAAAGACCCCACCAAAAAAGAAAATTACAGACCAATATCCCTGATGAATGTAGATGCAAAAATACTCAATAAAATATTAGCAAACCAAATTCAAAAGTATATCAAAAGGATCATACATCATGACCAAGTGGGATTCATCCCAGGGATGCAAGGATGGTACAACATTCGAAATTCCATCAACATCATCCACCACATCAACAAAAAGAAAGACAAAAACCACATGATCATCTCCATAGATGCTGAAAAAGCATTTGACAAAATTCAACATCCATTCATGATAAAAACTCTCAACAAAATGGGTATAGAGGGCAAGTACCTCAACATAATAAAGGCCATATATCATAAACCCACAGCCAACATTATACTGAACAGCGAGAAGCTGAAAGCTTTTCCTGAGATCAGGAACTAGACAGGGATGCCCACTCTCCCCATTGCTATTTAACATAGTACTGGAGGTCCTAGTCACAGCAATCAGACAAAACAAAGAAATACAAGGAATCCAGATTGGTAAAGAAGAAGTTAAACTGTCACTATTTGCAGATGACATATTGTACATAAAAAACCCTAAAGACTCCACCCCAAACCTACTAGAACTGGTATCGGAATACAGCAAAGTTGCAGGATACAAAATTAACACACAGAAATCTGTAGCTTTCCTATGCACTAACAATGAACCAATAGAAAGAGAAATCAGGAAAACAACTCCATTCACAATTGAATCAAAAACAATAAATACCTAGGAATAAATCTAACCAAAGAAGTGAAAGACCTATACTCTGAAAACTACAAGTCACTCTTAAGAGAAATTAAAGGGGACAGTAACAAACGGAAACTCATCCCCTGCTCATGGCTAGGAAGAATTAATATCATCAAAATGGCCATCCTGCCTAAAGCAATATACAGATTTGATGCAATCCCTATCAAATTACCAGCAACATTCTTCAATGAACTGGAACAAATAATTCAAAAATTCATATGGAAACAACAACGACCCCGAATATTCAAAGCAATCCTGAGAAAGAAGCATAAAGTACGGGGGATCTCACTCCCCAACTTCAAGCTCTACTACAAAGCCATAGTAATCAAGACAATTTGGTACTGGCACAAGAACAGAGCCACAGACCAGTGGAACAGACTAGAGACTCCAGACATTAACCCAAATATATATGGTCAATTAATATTTGATAAGGAGCCATGGACATACAATGGCAAAATGACAGTCTCTTCAACAGATGGTGCTCACAAAACTGGACAGCTACATGTAGGAGAATGAAACTGGACCATTGTCTAACCCCATATTGGACCATTGTCTAACCCCATATACAAAAGTAAATTCAAAATGGATCAAAGACCTGAATGTAAGTCATAAAACCATTAAACTCATGGAAAAAAACATAGGCAAAAACCTCTTAGACATAAACATGAGTGACCTCTTCTTGAACATATCTCCCCAGGCAAGGAAAACAACAGCAAAAATGAACAAGTGGGACTATATTAAGCTGAAAAGCTTCTGTACAGCAAAAGACACCATCAATAGAACAAAAAGGAACCCTACAGTATGGGAGAATATGTTTGTAAATGACAGCTCCGATAAAGGCTTGATGTCCAAAATATATAAAGAGCTCACACGCCTCAACAAACAAAAACAAATAACCCAATTAAAAAATGGGCAGAGGAACTGAACAGACAGTTCACCAAAAAAGAAATACAGATGGCAAACACACACATGAAGAGACACTCCACATCACTAATTATCAGAGAAATGCAAATTAAAACTACAATGAGGTATCACCTCACACCAGTAAGGATAGCTGCCATCCAAAAGACAAACAACAAATGTTGGCGAGGCTGTGGAGAAAGGGAAACCCTCCTACACTGCTGGTGGGAATGTAAATTAGTTCAACCATTGTGGAAAGCAGTATGGAGGTTCATCAAAATGCTCAAAACAGACTTACCATTTGACCCAGGAATTCTACTTCTAGGAATTTACCCTAAGAACACAGCAATCAAGTTTGAGAAAGACAGATGCACCCCTATGTTTATCGCAGCACTATTTACAATAGCCAAGAACTGGAAGCAACCTAATTGTCTATCAGTAGATGAATGGATAAAGAAGATGTGGTACATATATACAATGGAATACTACTCAGCCATAAGAAGAGGGCAAATCCTACCATTTGCAGCAACATGGATGGAGCTGGAGGGTATTATGCTCAGTGAAATAAGCCAAGTGGAGAAAGAGAAATACCAAATGATTTCACTCATCTGTGGAGTATAAGAGCAAAGGAAAAACTGAAGGAACAAAACAGCAGCGGAATCACAGAACCCAAGAATGGACTAAAAGGTACCAAAGGGAAAGGGACTGGGGAGGATGGGTGGGTAGGGAGGGATAAGGGGGGTGGAGAAGAAGGGGGGTATTAAGATTAGCATGCATGGGGGGGTGGGAGAAAGAGGAGGGCTGTACAACACAGAGAAGACAAGCAATGATTCTACATTTTGCTATGCTGATGGACAGTGACTGTAAAGGAGTTTATAGGGGGGACCTGGTATAGGGGAGAGCCTAGTAAACATAATATTCTTCGTGTAAGTGTAGATTAATGATGACAAAAAAAAAAGAAAGAAAAGGGGGATTACTCCCTGATAGGATAAAAATAACTGTAAATCAACAATTAATGCATTCTTTAAATATCCTTAATTTTGATCACTTAAAGGGTGTCAGATGATTGGCTATGGAGGTACACTTTTCTGATAATACTCCTTTCTCTTAAAAAAAAAAAGCAGTTCCTGTGTGGTGACCTCCAATGAGTTCTACACAATGGTATAAAGGGCATATCAAAGTGTGGGCAAAGGGTATGTTTGTGTTTATACAGAGGATCAAAGCCTAATTTGGCTACCCAGAAAATGAACTAAGATACGATATGAAGAAGAACTTCCAACATCAGCACTCTCTGGAAGAGTCATACAAAAACATGATCATCAAAAAACCTCAACAGAGATCCAGGCGATGCTGCAGTTGTAGCTGCATTCATCCCACTGGTTCCTGGACTTGCCATTGGAATGAAGAAGGAGATATCTAAGCTGGCCTGTGCATACAGTAAAAAGAACAAATTTGTCTGGATCTATACTGTTGGAACTCAACCAAGAATTAGGAGAAGTGCAAGTTGTAGTGCTCCAAAATCTTACGACTACAGACTATCTACTGTTAAAAGAACATATGGGATGTGAACAGTCCACAGGAATGGGTTGTTTTAATTTGTCTGATTTCTCTCAGACTGTTCAAGTTCAGTTGGACAATATCCACCATATCATAGATAAGTTTTCACAAATGCCTAGGGTGCCTAACTGGGTTTCTTGGTTTCACAGGAGATGGCTGGTAATTACAGGTCTGCTTTGGTAATGTAACTGTCTTCCTATTATGTTAATGTGTGTACGCAATTTAATTAGTAGTTTAAAACCTATACATGTTTAAGTTACTCTACAAGAAGATATGTCAAAGAAATAATCAATGTTCCCATGTTTTCTTCCGTCTGCTACCTCTATAGCTTTTCTTCTTCCTTCATAATTACAACCCTTAAATAGAATTCATGCCTCAAATTTACCGAGTATCATAATCTTCCAAGTGATAAAGATACCTCAAGACAAATACTGGGCATAAAAGCCACAGGGCATAAATCTGCAAAGAAGTAAAAAGCTAACCTTTTCAAACAATACTGCCTCTCTCTCACTTACCAACTTTACACTTCCCTGTATGGCCCCGGAAGATGACTGGTTAGCCAGAGACGGGTAAGATTCCTCAAGGGAGGAACAATCTAAGACAGGCAGTCGCAGGGGGACCATCAGGTGAGAAATTGGGGATCAACAGAGGTGAGGCTTAGAACCTCAACCCCCCTGTTTTGAGAAAAATCTTCTGCATCTGTGGATGTTTTGCTGCCCTTGTCTAGCTTGGATTAACACTTAGTCTACAGGCACACACCTGATCATCTACATTTGCCCTCTTACAGCACTAAACTAAGTTTTCTACCTTTATCTTGCATCTACCTACCACTTCAGCATTTTATTAAAAATAATAATAATAATAATAATAATAATAATAGTAAGGGAGAAATGTGGGATTCACATATAAATCAAATATAAAAATCAAACAAATATTCATATTTGACCTGATTGTTTATAGTTCATAATGTGTGATCAAAACCGGAAGTTTCTGTGATGACTGCCCTTGTACTGTTCACCATGTAAGAACTTATTCACTATGTAAGAATTCATTCACCATGTAAGAACTTTGTTCATTATGCTTCAGAAGATTGGAGACTGACGAGAATTAGGCTTGGGGTGGATTAATGATTGTGCATTGAGCATTGAGTGCCCTATACAGAATTTTATTGTTGTTAACAATCATTTGATCAATAAATATGAGAGATGCCCTCTCAGAAAAAAAAAATTAATCTTAGTAGTGTATATCTTAAGCAACTCTGGTAATGATGTGTGTACATGTTTAAAGTTAGTAAGTGTATTCTAATATCCTCCCAAAAATGTTCAAACACATCCACACTGAAAATCTTCCAAGTTTCTAAGACAATTCTAAACATATCTGAACTCAAAATTCACTGTTATTTGTCTTTATCCTGGCAATGACATATTTATACTTACAGGGACAATACCTCACAATATTTCTGTCTCACACAGATAAAAAATGTAGTCAAGGAACCTCTTCCATTCAGTGGCTTTCCTTCCTGTTTTTTGATAACAATCCATGTGGTCACTTGGGCCACATTATGAGACAGTTAAAATATCTGACACATCTGCTACGATACATTTTATCTTCAAAAATGTAAGTCACAAGTTTTCTGTATTAAGCAAAAATGTATAAAAATTGAGTATCTCTAGCTTCAGAAAGACCATATAGCAATCAGTACACTGAACATACTACTTTTTCCCAGCTGTCATGGTTTCTTTCTAGAAAAACAAAACAAAACAAAACAGTGTGGTACAGTCTTAAAAAGCTATGGATAATTTAAATCAACAGTCAATATTTTAAAAGTCCCATAAATCCACCCATTTCTTTATGAAAGAAAGAAAGAAGAACAGATCAATGATTGTTCATTGCTGTGTGGTAGAACTGAACTTTTAAGAGAGAAAATGATTTAATTTAAAATTTTTCTTATCGTTTATAAGAGGATTAACTGCTGTGCACATCATAAAAGATTTGCACCACCTGGTGGAAAAGCAGATTCAAACGCAGTTAAATGTTTATTACAGAGCGTTACTGAGCTCCTCTGGGATCAAAGGCGCTCTGAGGACTCTGATGAAAGCCATGGTCTCCTCCCCTCCAAAAGCGGGCACATGAGTGCATACTAACAGCGGGTGCACACTCAAACACACAAATAATAAGCACTTGCAACAACTCCTGGATCCAGCAGTAGAAAACATTCATCTTTCTGTTTGTATTTCCTCTGAGCTGCTCAGCATCTGAATCCTCACCCCACAGGTGAGGAATCTGCCGCTGGGTGAGTGCTGGTGGGCATCCACGCCCTCCTCCTCTCCCCAGCACCATGGGGCCAGATGCTCATCCTCCTTTAACTCTGGCCACAGGGCCTAGTCGGGTAACCACTTTATGTGCTGGCAGGAGGGGTGTTCAGAGGGTTGGGGCTCCCCACCCATCTGCCCAGCTCCAGGAGAGTACAGGACGACCACCTCAACAGGCTCCTCCCTGCCCTGATCTTGCATATCCTAGCTGCACACAAAACTTCCTACCTGTCTTAACACAGATATCCACCTTTGCTGGCAACTAAATGAGCTACCTGATACCCTTTCAATGAATCCCTTCTCTGGGTAAGCATCTATTTCTATTCTTTGCACACAAAACTTGACGGTAGAGTTCTACTTTACTTAAGCTTCTGCCAACCTCCCACCCAGCCACAATAAACCGATCCTATGGCCTTGTAACCAACTTAGAGTCAATGGACCAAATGAAGTTTAAAAGGCTACTGGACATGAAGAGAAGGCAGAGAGGGTGAACAGTCACAAAATGCAAGATACGACTATTAGAACTGAAGCCAAGCAGAGAGGCGTGTTTACTAGGATTTGTTTCCATTATCATTCTCATTGGTATTTGAAACAGGCATGGTTTCAATCAAAGATAACTGGCAAACACCGAATGCAAGTAGACTGCTGAAGAAAAGCGAGGTGGCACAGAATCAACGGACAATACCCGCTGACCAATGCATGTCTTTAATCAGCAAAATAAAGGTCTGTGCCTTCTTCCCCTTAGGGGTACCACATGAGGAAAACTACAAAATGCTCCTCCAGCATACGGCTGGCTGACCAAGAATTCCAATTTGAAAAAGGCAATCCTAATGTTTGAAATGATCTCAGAATATATTTTAGTTGAAGCAGAGATAGACATATCTAAATCCTTTTAGATTAGATAAATATGTGACAAAGAACAATAAGTGATGATAATTTGCCCAAAGACACACAGCTAGTCTCTGGTAAGAGGACCAAGGGACAAAAACATTTACCCTATGTGCCAGTTACCCTGCCAGATACACTCACTAGGGCATCTATTTTAATCCTCATTATAAACCTGTGATAGATGTATCATACTCACTTTATAACATAGAGAATGAAGCTCAGAATTTAAAAGCCTCATCTACAGAGCTCCTAAGAGGCAGAGTAGAGATTCAAAATTCTATTTGTTAATTTCTAGAGTTCATCCTGGTCCCTTCCCTTCCTGGCTTTGAGGTTTCGGGGTGGAGGGAGGGTTATCCATAACTCTGTGTGTGTGTGTGTGTGTGTGTGTGTGCGCGCGTGCGCTATATACATCTTTGCAGTCCAGTAAAATCTATGGAGCTCTTCTCAGAATGCTTTTAAATGCATAAAACACACAGGATTTTTAAGAAGGAAACTATAATTACACACCAAAATAATTTTCAAATATTAAAAAATACATTTGAGAAACTGTAATATCTGTGCTTCTTTAATACAGCACCTGATAACTCCTATTATTTGCCTTCAGGAGAAAGGACATCAGTAGATCAAGACATTTAAGATACAATAAATTTGCATGACATAAGTCCTAAGAGACATATCATGCCCCTTTATTTTTCGTACAAAGGATGCTTAAAAAAATGAAAACAGCAAATGGTAGAATTTTAAAAAAATCAAACAGTAACATTCACTGCTACCACCTACTGCATATACAAAATTCTTTCCTGTAATATCCAATAGAACTTCCTTCCCAACCACATAAAACTGCATTATCCACAAAAATGTTTATATTCATCTATAACCTACAGCTTAGCAGTGAACTGCAAAAGGGAGTAAGTTTCAGGAGTCAGAAAATTTTATTCTTGCCACTGATGCATGGACAGTCTCAAGAAAATCACTGATCGACACGTGACTGACCAGAACAGCAAGCACACAAAGACGTTTACACAGATGAGTGTCCGTTTTGTCTCTGTGCACTTCACTTCATATTCAGTGAATAGCCAGACATCCAAAAATGCTCAACAATTACGGCGAACATGACAACACGCACTGCGCTCTGAAACCCAAGGGTCTAAATTGGTGCCTGGAACACGGCCTGACCAATTAAACTGAAGAATCACATAGCAAATGCTCACTGAATGTCTGAAATCATTTAAATTCTCAAATCGCTGTCAACACAATAAAAGCATTTCCACAAAGACCATACAATTGTATGTTCTATACATGTATTTTTACACATAGCAAGCATTTTTATGTTGTTGCAAGATCTCAAAGCTATTACTTATAAAATTTGTTAGTACAAAGGATCAACTTTTTATTCTACACTAAAGGGCATAAGTCATTATTTTGTGATTAAAGATAATATTAAAATGAGTATCTCTGGGTAGTATCTTTTCACCTCTAACAAATTATTTCTTTAGGATAAATTTAAAGAAAAAGAACACCTGGGTAAAGGGGTTTATTTAAAGCTCTACTATATCATCAACAATAAATGTTAATACCTATTACACACAACCTCAGGAGACCTGGGTGTTATTTTTTGACACAGCAAATGAGAAACTAATACTGCACCATTTCCATGTTTACATTTCATTACTTTTTTCGTATATTACTTCATAATTTATCATTTCCTTTGTTCATTTACCTATTGCCTTTTTTCATATATTAGAATAGGCTACCTTTTTAATATTAACTTTGTCTTACCAGATCTGAGATAAACATTCTGTATTTTTAATACCTATCATGTTTTCTTTCTGAGTTCTAATTTTCCAGACCTGAGAATGTAATCTCTCCAGAGATTATAAGATATTCTTCTACATTTTCTACTTCTTGCTGTATTTTGACTTTCTGTATGTCCTCTCTTCAAAACTTACATTGATTTTTGGAGTAATGTTTCAGGTCTTTCCCCCTCAAACACTCACTCAGTTATTCCCAACATAATTTTTAAATGATCCTTGTTTAGATGTGTGTTTATGTATGTATAAGAATAATTCCAAAACTGTAAATGTTAGAAAACAAGATGCACTTCAGAAATAGATTTTGGAACAACCAACTTTGCTAATACATATTTATGTCCACAGAGCAAGGGATATATGAAAAGTAAAAACTACATGCAATTTCTCTCCACAGATTTATCTAGATTTACCTGTCAGTGGGTCCTGACACTCTACCTCACTGAACCAGTCTTATAATTTCATTTAAAAAAAGAATGAAGAGCATGACTGTAATTTTTTCCTAAAGTAACAAGGCATTTAAGTATGGAGAGGATAATGAATTATTTAAATACCATGTTGCTTTCATTTTCAGCATGTCCTACCCTCAGAATCCTATAGAACAAATATGGATATTTTTGTAAAGATTAAACATGATTCAACTGAACAGAAACACTCCCAGTTTATTTTTCAAATAACTTGGGACTATACTGAACAGTTTTCATTGTCACAGATTAAACTCACTGATCAATTTGAGCCAAGACTTTACATGTGAACACACTCATACACAGACTCTGCTACATGTGGATGGGCACTTTACATAACTAAAAATAACATCTACATCCATGAGGTGTCAGTAGTTCTTCATACATTTGGTACCAATGGCTTCATTCATACAAATGGTATTTTTCCCAATTCTAACATGTGTCCAGTCCCCAGGGCTTACTTGAGTTATTTTTCCAAGATATTTTCATTGAGAGCCTGCATTTAAAGGTCCTTTCCAGGGATGTCGGGTCAGATGCCACATGCAGCATGGCCTGACGCTCAAATGCAGAAACCACACCACTGTCCAAGCCACTCTCCATAACCAAGCCACTCAGTACTGAATTCCTCCTTCCTCTCTTCTAGGCCCCCACCATGATGAAGGGAACTCAGAAATATATACATGTATATACACATATAGACTTGTATGCATATATACACACAGCTTTTATACACTAAAATGGGTACTTGAGTGAATTACTTCAGTATGGACAGAGAAAGTAAAGAGAATTCTAGGTTTTGGGGTGGCTTTCTCACTGGCCCAGATCACTGCCCCCTCAACCCCCCCAGACTCTCCCAGCAGCTCTCGTGGTCCATGGCACTTACCACTTTGTACTTACTGTGGTTAGAGATTTGTCTTACCACTCCTGTTGCAGCACAAGGCCTTAGAGGGTGGCATTTATGCCAGAGTCATTTTGGTACTTTCCACAGTACTCAGAGGGCACAGCACCTCGCAGGGTTTATATACCAAGTTTTGCTGGACGCACAGGAAAAAAATATCCAATCCACAAAGAACAAAAAACTTAAACCTTTTACTTCATTTAATAAAACTCTTAAAAATTTTTATCACAAAGTGTTGCCAAAAATATGGTCTTTTAAAGCCTGAGTGGGAAAAAGTAACCATCTTTATAAACCTGTGCAGACCTGTCTCAAGAGACACATCTGTATCAATGTTTAATATGTGACAAGCATATATGACTCTACACTTTATTCCTGCAACAAATGCAGGTGCCAGAAGACCGGTTAATGTTCACAATACCCATGATTTAACTACACAAATCTGGCTATATCATACATGTTACAGGCACGTAGGAGTTGTTAAATCAGACCTCATTCCAGACAGCACAACTCTAAGTGTGAGGTGGCTGCCCACGAACTGGCTGCACAATCCCGTCCACCCTGTAACCAGCGACTTCCTAATGTCACTTTACAACAGAAGAGCTCTGAATCCTGACTCCCTGTATGTCTAGGTTCTGCAAATGTCAATCCTGCAAATTTATAGCTAAGTATGTTCAAGAAGTACTTTTGATAAGCACATTAGCCACAATAAACACTCTCCTCAGGAAAAAATTAAAAGCTTCCAAGAAGAGGCAGTGTCTAGAAATTTTATTATTAAAAATTTAATAAAAAGCATTACAAAACATTCTGGCATAAGGTACTCTGCCAGAGTTAAGTAAAATATTAAATGAGAGGAATTGTTAACCTCTTAGTTCTCATATCATATAAAAATGTGGCATTATGCAGAGGATATGCACATGCCACATCCAATCATATCCCTCTAGAACCAGAAATGACATTAAGTCCTAATGTAACCAATGTTACCATTTCCTCCATAGTAACTTAAATATCAGAGGAAAGAGCCTCAGAGGTTGAACAATGAACTATGGTCCAGCAAGATCCATAAAAATATCTCTATAAAGGTTTCTGATAATCTCTACCAGAGATCTTGTTTTGCCCCCTTCCAATCATGTCCCAAGAATGTCTAGATAATAATCTACTTTCTTTCATTTTACAGACCTCCCCACCATATATATATATATATATATATAGGAGCTTACTCACTATAAACTGGCCATAAAAAGTTTCATTGTCACTTATAAGCACATAAAATTTAGATTTTTAGAAATGAAATCACTATGAAATAATGGGAACATTTGGGTATCTGGAAAGAGCATTCAGCCAAAATGTACTGTGAGAAAAATACAGTGTATGCTTCAATTACCATATAAAGTAACAAAATTATTCTATAAAAAGAAAATTTAAAAAGCAAAGCTAGGTAAAGCAAGAAGCAGATAATCTGACAAAGAAAAAGTTATCAAAACCATATTCCCAACCACAAGTGGGCACACTAGCATTTACTGAATACCTACTATGTGCTACATGTTTTATCTGTGTTATGTTTACTCTTCATGATAGCTCATCAGGTAGTTATTATTAACCACAATTTAAGATGAGGAAACACAGACTCAGATCACAGACCTAGTAAGTAGGTCACAGAATCTGAATTCAATCTATAACTTCAAACTCAAAAAAGCCCTTGCTTCTTTCCCCCCAGCTAAAACCACACTTTCAAGTGGGCTAATATTTATGAGTAGTATATATTTAAAATATCAAAACTGGCTTCCATAATATCTTAAAAGCACAGTCACATCACTTTTTTTATCTTTTAAAAAGCAACTAGATTTTTGGCCAACTTGATGGGTCTCCATAAGCAGTTCTAAGTAGAAAGCTTGTTAAAATAAAATACATCATGCAACTTGACGTTCTCAGGGCCCAGGATGGTGTCTGCCAAAGAGAGCTGATCAGAACCCCTTCAGGGAAAATGTAGCAGTGACGATATGAGTTTAACAAATTCTCTCCCCAAAACACAACTTATAAAGTTAAACAAGACTCAAATATGAGTG
This sequence comes from Manis javanica, assembly GCF_040802235.1. Classification (NCBI taxonomy): domain Eukaryota; kingdom Metazoa; phylum Chordata; class Mammalia; order Pholidota; family Manidae; genus Manis; species Manis javanica. The sequence goes on from NC_133171.1 coordinate 2,442,523, forward strand.
CAGCACTCTGGAAATCAACCAAAGCTGTAGACAAACTGAGAAGTGTTTCTCCATGAAAAGCACTGAAGCTCAGCTAAGACTAGCACAGACCAGCCCATGGTGCTTCTGCTTGAGGTCGCTCCCATCCCCTTGCCTACAGGCCCATCAATGCAGTAGTTCAATGGAGAGGAGTGAGCTGAGACAACCAATGGCTTCCCTGCCACTGCCAGGCCAGGCTCACTAGACATGGAGCATGGTTAGAGAGCCACACAATCCCATCAGGCCAGAGGTTCTGCTATCCTGAGGCTGACATCCTGTTCAGCACAATCAAGAGAGCAGCAGACTAACCAGGATTTAAGAGGAAGTTCTATGAGGTGAGACAACCTATCTATATGATACTGTTGATAAACTCACTAGAGATAACCAGGTTGATCAGAGATTTTGCACATGCATCACAGCCACTGGAGTGGGCTTGTGCTACCCACACATCCCTTGCCAACAGAGCCTGTACCCATACACACAAAGGAGATACAAGGAGCCGCAGCTGAAAGTACAAACTAGGCACACATGAGAACTGAAATTTGAATGTGCTCCCCAGCCCCACACTCACATCCATCAGCAGAAATGTGAAAGCTTTACTGACTCGAAGTCAATCTTTAAGTGAACATAAAACTATGCTGTCACAAGAGTGACCCCTGGGAAGCTCAGCTTAAAAGTGACAAACAAAACTGAAAGCAGATCAGAAAACAAAACAAAAAAACAAAAAATTGAACAGATACCCCCAAAAATGAAAAACAAACAAAAACAAAAACAAACAGTGACAAAAGCAGTCACATAATATGGAAGAAACCACAGACTTATTCAAGGCAAATTACTAAATAAATGAAAAACAAAACAATAACAAAATAACTCATGGGTGCCAAGAATCACAATCAGAAATTGTCACAATCTATTATCTGACATGTAAAATATACAACAAAAACTTAGAGACATGAAGAGAAAAATAGTGTGACTCACACTCAGGAAAAAGAGCTGTCAACAGAAACTGTCTCTACTGTCCCAAAATGTTGTATTTAACAGGTTAGGACCTCAAAATAACTATTATATGAATGTATCTGTTTAAGGTACTGAAAGAAATCATGTTTAAAGAATTAAAATAAAGTATGGTGATACCTTGATAAACAATAGATATAAATAGAAACTCAATAGATATAAATTATAAAAAAGAGAACCAAATGGAAATTTTGGAATTGAAAAGTACAATAAATGAAATAAAAAACTCACTAGAAAGGTTTTTTTGAGCTGGCACAACAAAAAAATCAGCAACTTGATAAAAGGCCAAAGGAAATTAACCAATTTGAGTAACAGAGAAAAAAAGATCAAAGAAAAATGAACAGAGACTCAGAGACCTGTGAAACAACATCAAGCTTATTAACATGTGTACTGAGAAAAGAGAGAGAGAATATTTCAAGAAATAATAGCCCAAACATCTCAGAAAACAAAACCACCAATCTCCATATCCAAAAGGTTCAACAGAACTCAAAATAAGGTAAACACAAAGAGATCAACATCTAAGCACATAATACTCAAACTGGTGAAAGAAAAAGAGAAAAACTTGAAAGCAGCCAGCAAAATATGGACCATGTACAGAAAAAACAACATGATAAACAGCTGACTTTGCATCAGAAACAATGGAGGCCAGAAGGCCCTGGAATGTTCAGGGTGATGAACCAGGAAAAAACTATCAACCAAGAATTCCATAACCAGGAAACTACTCTTCAATACTGAAGGAGAAAAAAAAAATTCCTGTGAGTTTTTTAAAAAGATAATTTGTTGCTATAAGACCTGCCTTACAAGAAATGCTATATGAAGTCCTTCAGATTGAAGCAAAGGGACAGAGACTATAATTTATAGTCACAAAAAGAAATGAAGAATGTCAGAAATGGAAAATACACAGGTAGATATAAGACTATTAATTTTTTTCCTCATTTCTTCTGTTAATTTCTTTTAAAAATATAGATTGTACAAAGCCATTGTTTAACACTATATAGCTAAGTTTATTACATATAGGGATTAAACACATGTGACAATTATAGTATAAAGGAATGGGAAAGAAAAAGAGACAAACTGGAAAAAAGTTTTTACATTTTACCAAGTTCAGTATTATTCTCAAGTAGACAGTGATACATTAAGTTGCATATTATTATTTCTAGAACCACTATGAAAATTACTCAAAAGTATAGTAAAGACAACAAAAGAAAAAGAGAAATCAAAATGTTGAACACAAAGAAAGCATTTACATAAAGAAAACAAAGGTCTAAGGCAAATAGAAAAGAATAACAAATTGGCAGACATAAAACCAACAATAACAATTATATTAACATCAATAGAATAAGCACCACTCAAAAGACAAATTGTCAGACTAGATAAAAGAACAGTTCCAACAACATGCTCTCCAAAAAAGACAAACCTTAGGTTCAAAGAACCAAAGCTCAAAGTTAAAGGGTAGGGAAAGATACAACAGGCAAACAGCAATGCTAAGAGAGCCAGAATCTCTACACCAAGTAAAACAAATGTTAACAATCAACTTGACCTAAGTGACTCCGCACACACACACACACACACACACACACACACCACAACATATACATAGAACATTCCAACTAACTGCAGGCTTGGCAATGATTATTTACTACAACATCATTCTAACAGCCAAAACATCCAAATGTCTATCAACTGGAGAATGGATAAATCAAATGTGATCTATTCAGACAATATTAGCTGGCAGTAAAAGGTAACAAAAATCGTTATACATGCTACAATATAGATACATCTCAAATACATTATGCTAATTGAAAGAAGCTAGACTTAAAAGACTATAAACCCATTACATCAAGGATCCAGAAAAGGCAAATGTAAAGAGCCAGAAACAGACCAAAAATTATGTGGGGTCAGGTATAGAAGGATTAACTACTAAGAGGCTCAGGGAAATTTGGGAGTAATGGACATATTCTAAAGCTGAGTTGTGATGAAGGTTGCACCACTCTGTAAATTTACCAAGTATTATTAAACTGTGAAAGGTCACAGTGGGTGACCTTTATGACATGTAAATTATATCTTTAAAAAGCTGTAAAAAAACATATGTTGAGCAATGGTTTGACTGAGGCAATAAACTACTGTCTGGAGACTGAAAAGGGCACTCTTTCCATAAAAGAGCACAGCACAAAATACAAACTTAATGCAAACTCTAGATTTTCCAAGTCCTGTGTATGTTAAGCATAAAACTAATCACTCATATGGCATTAATTCCAAAACAATCTAGATCAACTTAAGCTTATCAGCATAAAGGCAGCCAAATAATGCATTTAAACTCTTTGCCATGCAGTTACACATCAGTTTATATATGTTAATTGAATATTACTTATATGTGCACTCATCAAATGTTTGCACAGCTGTCTGGACTTTCGTGTGCAAGCTCTTATGGCCTTTATGTCTTCAACTATAAATTTCCTAAAGACAAGGGCAGAACTGTTGAACTCCACACCACGACCGACATGTCACACAGCAGGGCCTACAGGTGTGCAGACATAGGCTTCCAAATGGCCCTTTGTTTTCACTACACTTCATGACCACCATAGGCTCTTCCTTTCAATGACGAAAAGCATGTTAACAGTTACTGATTCTCACAACACTTTGGAGCCACATGCTTGCATCGGCATGTAACAAAATAAAGAGACTAATGTCCCAGTCTATCTGTGGAGAATTAACATTGCTTTCAGAAGTGTTTCTCAAACTGAAATCACTGAAATAGTGTTTATGAACTCATTCTATGAACTCATTCAAGCCTATCCTTAATATAGACGATCTACACTTAAGCAAAATAAAGCAAAAAACCTGAACATAAAAATGTCATTTTCTTGACTCACTACCCCAAAACCACCAGAAATAAATTATTATTTGGAAATTAAAGAAAATGTTGTAGGTAATATGAATTCAGGCATATCAGAGATTTAATCCTGTTCTCAAACATAAGTATAAACTGTAATGCCTAATGTGTTAAGAGCATTATCACTCAGATGACCTGCTCACTGTCAAGGCCGCACTCTGAGCACACCACTCACAAGTGGCAGAATGGCCTCTTCGGGCCCAGTTTTCGGAAGGCACTCCTCTCAAAAACAGCTCCATTTTTCTGAAAAACAATCCTTCACAAGATGGTTGGTGTACAGCACTAGAAATTGCTGCTTTATGATATTTTTCTACCACTTTGAGTTAGATTTAGAGGTGACTAATGGAAACAATATAATTAGAAAAAGGACAGTGCTCCATCCGCTATTTCTGACAGAACAGCTGGCTTCCTGGCACCCTTTCAGGTGGAGACCCATGATATTGATATCAGAACATAAAGAGAAACTGAATTTTTCTGGCAGCACCCACTCAACCTTTAAGGCTCTCCTTTCAGATTAGAACCACAAGCAAAGGGACTTCTTCCCAAGCAAACATGATTCCCTTATACATGGCAGGCAGCAGACCTGGATGCAGTAAACTGCTGCTCTAGGGTCCCCTGCAATTCATTCCTACAGTAGTCCCCTAGAGAAAGCTGGAATATTCCCACCGATTCCCAAGCATAAAGGGGTTTATAAATAACAATCCAATCCTCCTTTATTTCCTAGACAGCATCAACAAATTTTTTCTGTAAAGAGTTAGGTATTCTAGGTTTTGTGGGCCATTTGCAATGACTCCACTTTGCTGTTCTAGCACAAAAGCAGTCATAGAGGACATGTAAATGAATGGGCATGACTGTGTTTCAATAAAACTGTATTTGCAAAAACAGATGAAGATTGGATTTGACCACTAGACTACAGTTTGCTGACCCTTCCCTTGAATAACAGCTATTTAAAGCTAAAAAGGAAATTACAGATGAAGTTGAAGTTGAATAAACTGTACAAATTCATTTGAGTATTTATTCCCCACCTTCCACCCTCACCCACTTCCATGCCTTATTCTCAATGAAAAAAGCAAATTCAAGTTATTTGCTCAAGGTCATGTTTTACTCTTTGGCTGGTTTGTTCATATGAATGAAGATGATTTTCTGAAACTAAAAAAGAAAGAGAGACAGCTTCATTCTTGAAACCTACTATCCTACTTGCTAGATGTCAACAAAAAAAATCACACTGACCCTAGGTGAAGGTGCTTAGTTTTTTTTTTGCTTTTTAATAGACTTTATATTTTAGAGCAGTTTTAGGTACACGGTGAAACTGTGAGGCACATACAGAGATATTTAACTTACTTTCTCCCACTACCACCCCCTTCAAGGTACAGCCTCGGCCACCATCACCATCTCCCGTCAGAGCGGTGGCTACATTTGTTACAAATGCTGATCCCACACTGACACATCATTATCGCCCAGAGTCCACAGTTTACATTAAGGTTCATTCTTGACATGTAAGTTCTATGGGTGTTGACAAATGTATAATGACATGTATCTACTGTGGAGAGATTGTTTTATCATGTCAAAGTACTACAAGGAAGTCCCTAGACTCTATTTTCTGAAAATATTCAACAGTGCAAAAGAACTCAACTTGGTAATTTTAAAATTATCATAAAACGAAACTACACATATCAGATTTAAAATGTTTCCTTTCCTCCTCCTCAAGTTTTAAGTTCATTGAGACATTTACTCTCAAAGCAACCTAGACCAACAATCATTTCTACAAGATTTTTTCCATACTTTTCATCTGCCAAAGTCTCAAAACAGTTTATTTTCTCTGCCAATCTATCCTTTTTTTCTTTAAAAGACCATTTGCAAACTCCACCTCATTCGGGTTTTCAGGGAGAAAAAAGTTAACTCCCCCCAAAAGTATTTTCTGATTGTTTTTATTCCACTCACATTTATTTTTGCTCCATTTTCTCTTTGAAAATTTGATATGGCATGTTTCATATTAATCTTAAATTATGTATTTATTGCTATATATTGCCCTTAGATCTTTTTCATGTATTTGGGTGCATGTTATATTAAAAGCTCCTAGAAGACAGATATGTGATATAGTTCTAAGCAGAAAACACTAGCATGTTCACTGTTCAAAGAATTAAAATACAAGACTAATAAATCTTCCAACCTGGATCCCTCAAAAGCAGTACTTCATGTTACAGTAAAAGCTCCTAGAAGACAGATATGTGATATAATTCTAAGCAGAAAACACTAGCATGTTCACTGTTCAAAGAATTAAAATACAAGACTAATAAAATCTTCCAACCTGGATCCCTCAAAAGCAGTACTTCATTTGCCCTTTATTTACATCTGCAATCTAGAAGAGGCCACAGATATCTAAAGTAGAACACTTTTTCTATATTCTTCTATACCTGCTGCATGAGGAAAATTATAAAACATTTTCCCCTATATTTTACCTAGAGTTTTAATGTTTTTCCAGAAAGTTTCTAAGCCTCTATGTCTGAAATTTCAACTGTTTTACTGAGACTCCCTTTAAATACCGCCATTCTCCACCTTAAGCCAAGTCATCTCTAGTTTCAGTTACACATTACTAAGCAAATCATGTAAGCAAACATCTGATGGAACAACTATTCTTCCTCTCTTGAAGAGCTTGGAAATTCCCATGATTGTTCGCAATAGCAAATCCAACTTGGGAGTAATATCTACATATACAACTCTGAAATGGATTTCCAACAAGAAAAAACTTGGGATAAAAAAGTCCTTCAGGTTCTGACCTCCTAAGTAACCTCAGCTATATGTGTTATGCTTGACAAACTTTACATGTAACTGGGATGGAGAGCATTTCCAAGCTCTTACTAATCAGGAAAGCTCCTTCTATAATTAATATTCACAAGTATTAGCATGCTAGTTAAGAGCAAAGGCATGGAGACTCCTACCTGCGGGAGCCTGGGGAACTAGCAACCTCTATGTGTGGGCATCACAGCACCTGTCTCACAAGGATTATATGAGCAAACATGTAAAAGGCATGTTCAATAGAGCCTAGTACACAGACCAATGGACAGGTTAGCTCTTTTTATTGTCATAAAAATGATATAACACAACCTCCTTCTTGCCACTGGCCCAAAACAAACCATAACTGTGGAAAGCAGTAGGTTAAAAGAAAAATTCTCAAGACTATTCCACAAATAAAATCTCAAACAAGATACAAATAAGCTGCCCAAAGTCAATTCACTTAAACTTCTCTGGCCAACTTTCTCATCTCTGAAATGAGGAAGATGAACTAAATGACCTCTGAGGTCTGCCCTTCCCAGCTGTAATTCATGTATGATTCTCTTGGCTAGGCAGATGAGAAACTAGCAACATAAGGGAGAACTTCCCTAGCACGTACATGGCACTGTTTAACCACTTCGGGTCTCCATGTATCAAATGTCCCCATTGTATGTTTAATCTATTCCTATTAAATACTGTAATATTAAGCAGTTTTATGCTGAGCTTATATTTTTCCTCACTGGTGATTCTGAGAGTTGGAAGATAAGCACATTAAGCACACTTCAAAATGCAAAACAGTAAGTATGTTTGAGTAAATTCATACTCTAATACTATGAATATTATTTGCACATAAACACCAAAGTACTATAGAAATCTAGCTTTGTATCAATTAAATACATATAACTCTAAGACTACCACAGTGTCACTTCACACTCAGCAATTGCCATTCTAGTTACCTGCATAGCAGCCAATTCTTTTATGATCACTGTGTATTTTCTGAATATTTTTACATGGCAGCACAGTCTTAGAATATTTTCCAGAAAAAAATTCATCACAGAAAATTTCTAAGAACCTTCCGGAAACTTTTCATTTTAATTTATCTTTAAAAAAGTTAAAAATTAATGGATGCTGCACCAAATATAAGCCTCAAGCTTAATGGTCAAAAAGCATTTCTTTCTAAAGAATGACTTGGCTATTAAGAAGAAAGGACTTTTTTGGCTGTAAGTTTTTGTGCTACAGTGAATAACTGCTAACAATATTACAAACATCACATGCTTTATAAGAATACCCATATCATTTATGATTGGCACATTATTAAGAGGCAAAAGATACTGTTAAAAAATGTTTTAGAATAAATATGTCTATGAAAAAATAAAGGCATTTAATTTTATTCATGAAGTATTTTTTTCAGACAACACAAATCAACTTTAGCCCAGACCTGCATTCTAACTGCATTCTAAATGGAAAGCTTAAAAGATGTAAGTATGTGATAGGAGATTTTAGGCATATTACATATTTTTGATTCTATGGTAAAATAAAATTATACCTCATCAGAACATAGTTTGTGCAAAGATGTTCTAAAATAAATCTTTATTCTGTTTAATCTCACTGCCTTTTGTATTTTGCTTTTAAAAAGAAAAAAGTTTTGGTTAATGTTAACAAGCAGTCAAAAGCATCAAATAAACTCTCAACATGAGCTGTAAAACAATTATCTGAAAAAAAAAAGGGAAGCTACCTACATTAAACCTATTCTATTTTTATCCTACTCAAACTAAATAGTATACGATAGCTCCTAATAACTTCAATTGCTTTTTTACCTTTATTATCATCAAAAACTATATTTTAAGTTATTACTTATTTCCTTTCTAGCTAGTCATATACAGAATTTAGGGGAAAAAAGCTGTGCGTTGTTTTCCCTACAAGGTTTCTGACTTCTCAAATCTTAAGGCTGTCAGCATAGAACTGCTAATCTAACATTCAAATGTGAAAAACAATGCATAAAACAGCTGGAATTCTGCTTGAAAATCATCAAAATTAAACCCAGTCTACTTATAAATTCAGCAAGATAATTCCACAGAACAAGGAAACAAGAAATTATTCACGGTAAATGATTTTCTGAAACAATCACTGGAGTGGGCCCACATACTGTTAACAAATGAAATATTCACCTTGATCAGATCACTCCTGAAAGCCCAGCTGGGTTTCTGCGCTCTCACACAGGAGGGGAACAGGGGATGGACAACAGGACCACCTTTGAACCTCAATACAAGTGATGACTGGAGCACTTCACTTCAATCCCACATGATCCTGACATCGAAACTTTTAAAAACAATTCAGTTACAATAAAATAGGAGACCCCACAATTGGTTTCCTGAGAACTAGATGCAGACAGGACAAATATAATTTTAACTTCGTCCAATGCTGTTAACAAATGAGACAAGTTTTAAATGAGTTCAGGTGGACAGAGTAAGCAGCACACTGGGTAAGAATTTTCCTTCCCAAATTATTTTCTGCACAACCTGTCTCTTCCAAATTCCACTTCTTGAGGAGTCAGGACAGGAGACATGTCACTAATCAAGGCTGAGCCCAGATGCTGCAGCATCAAAATACAGAGGCTTTACATAGGTATTCTTTTGTTTCCTCTGCTGCAAAGCATATGAACCCAAGAGTTTGACATAAATCAATCTTTTACAGAAAATAACATTCCTCTGTAGTGAGTGTTTACCCAATGGCAGGCATTGTACCAAATGCTTACACTTGCCATGTTATCTGATCTTCACACATGGTCTCTGTTTTACAGATGAGGAAACTAACACTCCCAGTCTGCCCAAGGCCACACAGCTAGTCCATGACAGCCAGAAGCCGAACTCTTCACCATTATATTAATTAAATGTACCGAAGGAATCAACTCTAGGAATTTAATGGCAAAAACCCTTGTAAAACAAAAAGTTAGTAACTATTTGGTTTCTCTCTTCAGGCAATCAAAATATTTTCAACAGGTTTTTCAATCAGAGGCTACCAAATATTGGAAGAAGCATTTGCTAATCAAGTTTCAAAAATGGAACAAATTTCATGAGTACAAATCATCTTTAACCCTCTAGTTTGCTAAAAAGCTACACAAATATTCTCTCATTAAGCATAAATAGATGCGTAAATCAGTCTCTTTTAACATATAACTTATATTCAGCTAAGACGACAGACCTGAAAGAGAATCACTGTGATGTAATTATCAAAAGTACAGTAAGGTGCATGTAGACACAAGCAATGGAAGCCCACTGGACATGGCAGGGGACAGAGGTGGAGGGGGAGAAGAGCATGAAGGGAAAAACTCAAGAAGTGAAGTCCTCTTCGAAAGAGACACCTCCCACACTGGGTAAGAAACTGGAAATGCAGAGGGAAAGAGGTAATTTCCAGAAAGCAGGGTAAGCATAGAGATGCTGGATTCGCATGCCAAGCTCCTGAAATGGCAAAGGACTACTCATGAGATCCACAGAACAAGGCCAAACTGTGGAAAGTTCGTTCAAGCCCAACTCAGGACTTTGTACTTCATCTTATAAGGCGATGGGCATCCACAGACCCCTTGCGTGATCTCCACGATGATCTCACAACCCTCCTGATGGCTCTTTCTCATGCTGTAATAAAGCCAGCACTCAGAGGGAAAACAGCTCCCCTTTTCTGCAGTGTGTTCACAGCCAAATGCACTCAACTAATAAAAAACAACAGCTATGCCAGATTCTCAAAATATGTTTTGCCAAAGGTTAAAAATTAACCTTTCTACAAAAGGTTAATAGTATTTTCCACACTGACTCCCAACCTCAAAGTAGATGTGTCTTTGAGAAACTAGGTCCAAATTCAACTAAAACAGGTAAAGCCTTTTTTCTTCTTTTCCACAACTTCAAAACACATCACAGTCATGACTGGTATAGCACAAAACCAGCCGATTTATCTTAAGAGGACTGGCATGGAATCCCCCACGAGCCCCCAGTTCCTCTATTCCATGTCACCCGAGTCCAAACAAAGACTTGGAGGGACAGTAGAGATGAGTGGTCAGTAAGGAAAGACGGCAGAGAAGGTGGCACTGCCCTGCTGTCACACTTATCAGAACCACCAAGGGTGCTCTGGCCCTGCAGTTTGCCACACAGTGGCCCACGGCCCTTCTCTGGAGAACCTAGCACAACAAAGCCTTTATTCTAAATACCAAGTGCTTCTCTCACGCTCTTCTGATATTCTCATTCAACCTCACAAAGAACATGTCATGGTTAACCTCTACCCTCTTGCACTGTGCAAACGGGCACCAAAGACAAAGCTTCTGTCTGGTTTGTATGGCCACAGGTGGAGAGACAAGAATTTAACACACCCCACTCCTACAAATGGTTCGGATCCTCCACCAGACCTAACTCTGTCTCAATTCTGCCCCAAATTTGTGTCCTACCTATAACTTCTCCATTCTTCTCACACTGTTCCACTAAAGAACCTCTAACATCTAACAAGTGTGAACTCCATCTCCAACAGGAGCATAGCCGGAGCATGCCTAATTTAAAACCACATAAATTTTGAACACTCCTCCATAACAAACCTCTGTACTGTACATTTACACACTTTTATTACATTTTAATATGTGAATACACACACGTTTGCAGATATTTCTATATCAACCCCAGCTGAAGAACCAAGAGTAAATCAAAGAAAAACTGTATTTTAAGAATTAAAACTACATAAAGTTAAAAAGCACAATCAACATATAACTTGAGATTTTCAAGCATAAAAGTTTTATTACTGACTTAATTACCAAACACAAGATAAATCCTTCACAGACAGTTTTCCAAGGAAGCAATATGTTTAATGAAGCCCCTAACGTGACCCCATAAGTAACGCAAGCAATCTACTCCCCACAGCAAGCAGGGCTGGGACTCCCTTCCTGGTCTTCTGATTTCCGCTTCCCACCTACCTCACTGCTAACTTTAGGAGAGACGGGTCTTCTATAAGCCAAAGCACAGAAAGGGTCACGGGTAAAGTGAGACAAACAGGATATTCCAACTGTCACGGTGAGATACAAAATAAATGTTAAAAAATCCATTTTAGCAGCTAATGTTCACCTGTTTACTTTAGCCCCCAAGCTGTGCCTTGGGGTAGAGTCCTCAAGTAGATTTTTAGAAGGAAAGCAGAAATTTGCCAAGTGTTAACACCTTGGCACTGTCTTGACTTTGTACCTTTGTTTACTCGGGGTTTTCCCAACCAGAACACCTTCGCCCTCATCCTCCTCGCCTGAATGAGCAAGAAGTCCCCCCACTCCGCCGGTCAGGGTGCTCCTCCCCTGGGCCTGGTGCGTCTGCAGTCCCACCCGCATACCCTTAGTAGGCTGGCTTTGCTAATCTTTCATCTACTTTTCAGTGGCTGAAAATTCCTAAGGGTCCCAGTCAGGCAACTTTCTAGACTCTTGCTGATAGGGCCAAGACCCAATTTATTTTCAGTTCTCCTAGAAAACTTTAAAGACATCTGCATTTCAGAAAAAAGCAGGTTTTCCTATCAAAACATTTAACCCTACACACTAAATTTAGACTCAGCTTTCATGGACCTTCCCGATCTGATCACTCCTAATTCTCCTGCTCCAATCTCCTCTCTCTCCCGCTACCCCACCCTTCCCCCCAGAATTACCATCTTCTGCTCTAGTAACCGAGACTAACTTAAACTAGCTTGAATCCCCCATGAGCTCCAATCTCAAGATGAAATGCTCCCACCCTGTCTTGTCAGGTTCTCAGATAATTTCTGAACCTTAAGAATCAGTTCAGATGTTATCTTTCCTTCCTAACCTACCCACGCCAAACCTCCCCCAACTGGGACATCCAGGAATCTATCTCTGTGCATTCTCCACACCTCTGCTCTTCCCTCACCACAGGGGCACAGTAACAGCCACCTGACTATCCTCTCTCAACTCTATTCTCCTTTCATGGTCCATGTTTGCTTACCATTTCATTCCTTCCACCTAAGACAGCAGGGCACATGAAGGTGTTCAACAAGTATCTGTTGAGTTGTACATTTATTTGATACAGTAAAGTGTTTGTGGCCTAAAAATCTACATCTCTCAAGAGAGCTATGTTATTTAGAATATTATAAAGTATACATTTTAACTATGAAAAATGCCTAATATATGTGACCTAATGAGAAATACTTTCAGGTAAATCACATATTTATTCCTTCAATAAATATCGGGGCTCTTATTAGCTGCCAGGAACTGTGCTGGGCTAGGGCACCTGCTAGTCCCCAGGCAGACTTTGTGCTTATTAGAAAGGACACTGTCTCTAAAAAGATGAATTTTAAAGGCTGGGTCTAGGACAGGACTCCAAATGGCCACCTCATCTTGCACCCATGAGTGTGGAGTCTCTACTGCAGGAGTAAGCAAGAGAAAGACCCTTTGGAGAGCTAGATTCTAGTGAGGCAAATGCATGACCAATTTTCAACATTTTCTATATGACTGTACAATCAGGCTTCCATACCTAACACTTAATGCTCTCCATCTAAATCCTCACCTCATTAAACACTGGTATAATAATCACTAATGTGACCGTGGGCCAAGGCATCTACCTATGTCAGCAGAGGGTTCTAGGACTCTTTTGGTCAGCAAACAAGTACACCGTTTTCAAATTCAAGAAGGCCACAAAATTGACCACATTTTCAATTATCACTTTAGGAGAGATTAGCCAATTTTATTCCCCCAAGGAACATTTTCAATTAACTTGTTTCATTTTTAAGTCATTCCTTACCTTGCATGTGCTTGAGAATTTTTTCTGTAATAGTAAATATTTTTTAAGATGCTTTACTAGATTTTAAATAATAAGTTTAACAGTTCTTTGCTTAACACTGCTACACTCTTATCTACTGAAGTTAAAAATAAAAGATAATTGCTAATCCAAGCTGATAGAACAAATCAGAACATGACCAATCTTTCAAAACAATAAGCTATTTTATAAAATAGGCTTTCTTTTCTAATATTAAAATTTCTCTTTAAACTTAAGGGATAATACTCATTTCTTCATCTTTGAATGAAATGTGTATTATATACATAATTTTGACTGCTTCCTCATATAAAATAGGTTTGTCTCATAGAGTTCTGCAAATAATGAGCTGAGGTCATATCAACTACAACTTTCTTCACTTCTTATTAATCTAATGGATAGAGTAGTACAAAAATAAATCTCAAAAGAAGTATGGGGGAAGGTAAAAAAAATAGTAATTTATTGTCATCTAGTTGGCAAAGAATATTCAACTGTTCATCTCAGGTTCTTTGATCCAAACACAGTCCCTGCTGAGAGATAGTAAATCTCAGGTTTTAATATCCACACTAATGGTTAGGAAGGCATTATAAAATGGTCATATTCAATTAATTCATTCAACTAATATTTATTCAGAATTTCCTGAGAGACAGGAATTATGTAGGGTGAGTAGAAGTGAACAAGAGAAATGGAACCAGCATACTGGGAGCTCACCATGGAACAGAGGTACTTTATTATAAGATTTATTGTAAACCTTACTTCTATTTAATGCAGAGCCTTACCTCGTAGATTCCTGGGATGAATCTGTTTAGTTCGAGGCATTTTCTTTGATTCTCAAGAGATCCTTTTTCTTCTTAGAAGCTGTAGGAAGAGCAGGTTACAAAAAGGTAGCTCCATCAACTCATTGTTCATCAATTAATCCATGATCTAAAAATGGGGGAAAAAAATCACATTTTACTACCTTTAAAAGAAAAAGACACTTCAGAAGTTACGGCTCAGTACAAAACTAACCTAAACTCAACAAAAGGTACCCAAGCTGGAGACCACTGCAAAAGATTACTTCCTAACTTTTAATTAAACACAGGTTACATCATTTTGCCACTATCTGGGCTTTCTCATTAGGAAAAATAAAAACAAAAAATCACTGTACCACCTTCAAAGATTGAGATTTCACTAAATTGTGTTTTAAAGTAACATTACCAGGTGTAATTAAAGTACAGCATCAGGCTATAAAGGGTCATGCTGTATATAGTGCACGTCTGTCCACTGATAAGCTCTTTGGGGACAGGGACCATGTCTCACTCATCTTGTTTTACTGAGTTAAGTAAGTGGTTGCTATTGTGGCTGCTCCCCAGTGATTCCAGATCTCTCTTCTAGGCTGTGATAGGACTGCACTTTCTGCCTCCCTGTGTTTAGCTACAATGTGTGACCAATTTTGGCTAAGGACCTGTGAGCAGAGGTGCATCAGTTGCAAGTTAGAGTACTTAGTTATCAAAGCAAGACACTCCTGAGCTCTCCTTCCCTCTGCCATGGGACAGGCACTGTCCGAGACAGCAAGTCTGACAATACAGAGCTGAGCTCCTGCTAACCCAACTTGATGATGAAGCATAAACAAAACAGAGACCTTTGTTGTTTTAAGTGGCTGAGGTTTGGGAGTTATTTGTTACTACAACATAACTTAGTCTGTCCTGACTTGTACATTGGAAAAGCAGTGATCTATGCCAAAACAGTAAGACTCCAAACCTAACAAAACTCTCTACCCCAATCAGTCAGCTCAGTCTCCTCTTCCACAAGATCCTCAAAGATATTAGAGCTAAATTTAAGATTTTTAAAACTAAAATTTTAGTGTTAACTCCCTGCAATAAAGCTGATAAGCAAAGACCGTTATAATGATGTTAATAGATGAAATTGTTTAATCACTAAGCAAAGACACAAAAATGAAATAGGAATGCTGTTTAAAGCTTTTTATATCCAGTACTGCAGAAGAAAACAATACTTACTAAGCACCTACTGTGTGTGCCTATGTACTGTCTACACATTGCCTAATTTAATCCTAATTATAGATGGTAAGGTAGCTATCATTTACACATTTTACAGATAAGAAAATTAAGACAGGGAGAGATTAAGTGGCCTGCCTATGGTCAGCAACCAAGTAATGTGGCACAAGGAGCCTCAGTTATTTGCAGTGCTCATTTCCTCACTGGAGATACCTACTCTTGGGGATTTATTCAAAAGCTATATATATATATATATCTGTATGTGTGTATGTATGTATATATAGCACAAGTCACGACTATATATTTTGGTGTCAAAATATATAGTCAGACTGAGTTCAAAGTCAGGTATGACCACTTACTATGTGGCCTTGTTCAAGGTACACAGCCTCTCTGAAGATCAGATTTCCCAACAGTAAAACTAGGCAATAGCAACCATCACAGGGTTGTTATAAGGACTAAATGCAGATGCTTTGTTCACTGACTGGAATACAGAAATACTCAAAAACTAATTCTCCTTAACAAAGCATACATGGGAAAGACTAATATCTCAGCATTAGGTTTTAGAAATTTATGGTTTCATAGCAGAGAAAAAAATTGAAGGGAAGACTACAATTAACTTCAGTATTTTATCCCAATACGCCTATATATGGGCACTGCACAAAAAATACTTGTAATGTTTTTAACTGCATGGGGAAGAATATGAAATATGGTCCAATACTATGTATTCCATCTAGAACTTGTTAAATGAGCTATACAAGATGATTTCTCAACTTGCTGCATTAAAAACGACCATCCGATTCACGGAACTTCTGATTCAATAGAGAATTTAGGGACGTTAGGTCCAAATAAATTGTATGAATGCTTAACTACATACCTTATTAAACGTAAAGCTTTTAAACGGCCACGAAATTTGTAAGTTTTTAAAGCGTGAACTCCGAAGGTAATACAATCACGTGATCCCGTAAAACCAGGAGAAAAAATGTAAACTCCCAATCAGTAACAGCTTTCTGCTACCCTGTTCTCTGCCTACCCACTGTCCTTAGCTGTCCATCCCGTGTTTATATCCTCGTTGGGGGGAGGTATTTTCAAAAGCAGCAGCATCGTAGGGACTAGGAAGGGTGATTAGCCGTTCCTTCACAGGCAGGAAAGAAATACTACAGGGAGCAAAATAATGACACGATCAAAAAGCGTAAAGACAGTGGCAAGGAGAAAAAACATGAATGAATGTGGAGGGCGGAGCCTGGGAAAACCCCTCTGCAACGCTGCACTGAACAAAGCGCTTCGCATGCCAGGAGGAGGGGGGAATGGAAGTGCCAGCTCAGGCAGGAGCCCGGAGTGGTTGCGGAGAGCAGAAGGACGAGATGAGGCGAGCGCGGCAGCCAGACTCCTCCTCGCCGCCAGCTCCGCCACCGCCCCCTCCCCTCTCCAGCTGCAACTCCTTCCCCAGCCCGACCCCAAGGCGAGCCGGAGCCGACCCGCGCCCAAACCCACCGCCCACTTCCCAACTGCTGCGGACGCTTACTCCCAACCCGGAAAGAAACTACCCAGGTGGCTGGGAGTAAACAGGCACTTAAAGCAAAGAACGAAAGGAAAAGAAAGCCACAAAGCCCGGAGGTTGGGAAGCCGAGGCCTGGTCTCCCTCACCCCCCACCCTCTCGCAAAATGCGTTTGCGGCTGGAACGCGGGTGGGGAAGCTGGGTCCTTCCCTACCTGCTCGGCTCGTAGGACCGCAGCTCGGGCAGCTCGTGCGCAGCGAGGGCGCCCAGAAGTGGCAAGTGTCCCCGCACGCAGCCATCCCCCTCTGCAAGGTCGGCGATTGCACACACACGCACACACACATACACACCAGCACACACACGCGCGCGCGCCTGCACGCCCCCCGCGCGCGGAGGGTATGCGGTCCGGCCCCCCCCCCCCCTACTGCTCCTCTGCCGTGGAGCCCGCGCCCAACCTGCTGCCAGGACGCCCGGCGGAGCCGCTGCCGCTGCAGCCGGCCCTGGAGCTGCGCTGCTGATGGCGGCAGCCGCAGCTCGAAATCTCCGCGACCCCCGGCGCGGCGGCGGCGGCGGCGGCGGCGCCTGGGATCCCTCCTTCACTTGACAACCCCAAACACAAACATAACCTCTTCCTGCTGCTGCTCCCGGTCCCCGGGCTCCAGCACCCCCCGCGCCGCCGCCGCCTCGGCAGCAGCCACCCTAAAGGCCGGCGACTGGCGCTCACACCACCCAGCACTGAAATATTAAACAGGGGAGCCGGCCGAGGGGCGCGTGGGGGGTGCGAAGCGCCCTGGCGGGGGCCTCAGACACTAGGCGGGGGAGGCGGCCGTGCTCGCCGACGCCCCGGACCGCGGCATGACCGTCCCGGCCGAGGAAGGGGCGTACGAGGGGCCGGGGGCTGGGCGGCGAGGCCGTGGACGAGCACCGCGTTGAGGCTGGGCGAGCGGACCCGGGGGCCGCGGGGCCCCGGCAAGGAGGGCGGGCGCGGGCTTTACCTCTCCCCGGGGCAGAGTAGGGCACGTTTCGCGTCTTTAGGGGCGACGGGAGGAGAGCGGGCCGGACGGCCTCGGGGAGGGCGGGCGAAGGTCCGAGGCTTTCCCGCGGGTGGGCGGGGCGGCAGGGGATCCCCGGGGGCGGGAGGCGGGGAGGCCGCGACGCGCGGTAGGGGGAGGGAGCGTTCCCCGCGGGACAGAGGCTGCGGCCTCGCGGGGAGAGTGGCAGGGGTCACCCCCAGCACGCGTCCCGGTCGGGACGGCGAGGTCGCCAGCCCTGCGCGGGAAGGGGTGGGGTGGGTGCTCCGGATCGGGGTTCGCTCGGAGGCCGGAGCCCCGGGTGTCCCCGGCGGGGCGGGTCCTCAGCCCGCCTACCCCCGCCGGCGGCCCGCGGCTCCGCCCCGCCCGGCCGCCGCAGGGACGGGAGGGGGACGGAAGGAGGCGGCCGCCGGGCCCGAGGGGGCGGGGCGGGGTTAGGGACGCGCGGGGCGGGAGCCCGGGGTCGCGCCGGCTGGGTGACTGGCGCCGGGCAGGGGCGGGGGCGGGGGCGGAGGGCGGGCCCGGCAGATCACGCGGCCCGGGGAAGGCCAGGCCGGGTCGCGCAGCTGGGGGCGGTTGGTCCGGGAAGAGGGGCGGCGACCGGCAGGGCGGTAGTTTCTCTTTACCGTCTCTTTACTTTCTAAAGCAGGATGTGGGCCGGCCCGGTGACGTCATGGGGTCCCCCAGCCCCGCCCCCCGCCCGGGACGCCAGGGGGAGGGGAAAGGGGAAGGGAGGGGGGACCCCAAGGGGGTTTCCTCAGCAACGTGATGAGGAAAGGGAGAGTCATTGTGAAACTTGAAACTCATTAACTTTGAAAAACAACTTAAAAAAAAAAGGGAGTGGGGCGGGATATTGGTTTGGAGGGTGAAGGGGACATATTATTAACCCTGAACTGAAACCACTTTTTGGTGGCGGTTGTTCTATTAAAAGATTGAGGAAAGCCAAGGTTATTCCTGAGGCCTCTCCAAAGCCTGGTGGTGGTTCCCAGGACCGGAGCTGCGCGCGTAGTTAACCCCTGCCGGTCCGCTTGACAGCTTGGGGTAGGGAGGGGAGGGGGGTTGGGGTTCGGAAAGGGTGGTGCGGGGCTCGGCAGCGGACCAGGCTCCAGGGACGCCGGGAGGAAAGGGGGAAGAGGGAGTAATTACCATAAACCAGAGTTTGACCCCAGCTGCTAGAAAGCAGTAGAGGAAGCAAGTGGAAATCTATAGAGGCTGGATTAAGGTAGCGACGGTTTTCAGGGTTAGACCTAAAAGAATGTTAGAAATCTGGGGCTCAGGAACTCCACATGTACAACTACAGAAGCAGGCAAAAGTGATTGGTTTAAGGAGCCACGCTGAACTTCGGAATAAAGCACAACAAAAATTCTGATGCAGAAAAAATTCTCAGATTAAACCAAACTGTTTTCCCCTTTTAAGGAATAAAAATGTTAAACGACCGTACACCCACTACGTTGGCCATCTGTGCAAACTCAAACTATTTTGCTCCCTGGGGCTTCCATAAGACGTCTAGGTTTTTCCTGCTAGGGTTGATCCCTAAAATTCCCCTGAGGAAATCCTACCTCGAGCTCATTTGAACTAAGAAACGCACCAGAAGGGGAATGATTAAAAATGGAATATTCAATAATGGGGAGCTTGTAACCAGAAATAGTATCATGTACGGGGGGAATACGACTATTGAAAACTAATTTGGTCCTAAGAGCAAAAGGTCATCCAACAACTGCCTACACTTAAAATAATGTTTAGCATATTATGGATCCAAAGTTGCAATGATATAATGCACTTTATTTTCGATGTGATAAAATCATCTCTCTCTTATAAAATGAAATGGTGTCTAATAGACTGCAATCACAAAAAGCATGTAATGTAACTTCCCAACAGGGTATTGGAATAAAAAAGACATTCAGTTAGATAGGAAAGTATACCCAATCTGTCAGAGAATGAAGATTAAGGTAATTGATAATCATTAATTCTACTTTGCGTCACTTGCTAAGTCTAAAATGCTAAATTAACGAATATTTTTAACCCAGGATTGTTATACAAAATACATACTGTGAACAAACACAATGTATGGGATTTGACATTGTGAACTTTCTAACAAATTAAATATGCAATCTAGAGTCATAATAGATGAATTTTGTCGTTTCAATTTGTTAAAGAACTTTTTTCTTAAATAGGCTACTCACAATTTAACTTTCTTGAGTGGCAAATCATTATTAAACTTTTCTTTCAAATATATATACAGTACCGAGTAGTTTTCTTATTTTCTAGTTTTGAATTTTCTAAATGCAATTGCTTTGCCTAAGTCTGCCTACAGTTCTAAATTGCCTAGTTACCAGAATGCAGGAAAACCCAGCTAAACTATAAAGTAGCTAGTTTTGGCTTACTTGTTTTGTGGCAAGTTAGTTTCTCAAATTGCATCGGAACGTGGGAAAAAAAATTCTAAACATAAAATAAATGTGTATGGTAAATAGCAATTTAAACTGTCAAAAATTTTGGAAAAATGGGGGAGGTGACCGGACTCTGATGAAAAAGTGGGGGAGGGTGCTCCCTGGGGCCCATTTCTCTCTAGCTGCACCTCCACGGGCCGTGAGAACCCCTTTGGAACCCAGCTCCAGGCGGGAGTGGGGTTCAAGGGGGGGCAGTGTCACTGACAGGCTCTACACACATTTTTCTTGCTGAGCAGATCTGGGAGAACACAAGTTCACTGGGGGCTTCGTCGTCAACTTCGGCCGCCGCTGCCCCGGCGTCCCCAGCCTCGGTTCCCACGCGGCCTCCCGGCCCGGCTCGGCTCGGGCTCCCCCCTGGCGCGGCCCCGGCCCTCCGCCCTGCGCGCGGCCCGGCAGCGCCACCGCCACGCGGAGATCCCGGAGGTTCCTCCCCGCCGGCCGCCGGGTCACGCCGCCGCCTGTCCCTCCCCTCCGCCCTCCGCCCTCCGCGCGCGCCGGGCTTTCCCGTCCACCGGCCGAATCCCCTCCTCCTCCGGGCGACCCAGGGACAAAACCTTCCCAGCACGCCGTGCCAGCTCTGCCCCACGCCTCGGTTATTCCCAAACTAGGCGCCAGACAAAAGAACCAAGAGAAAACTTACCCGAACTGCAACGCAAAAGTCCGACCCAAAGCTTCCTTGATTTAACTTTTAATTTTAAAAACAGCAAAAGCAGAAACCAAAAGCCTCCTAGGTTGGAAGTGGGCGTGAGAGGAAACGCGAGGGGGAGGCGCTTCATTCCCTGGGCTGCTCTCGCCCCCCCTTTTCTGGCCCCTGCCTGGGGCTTTGAAGTTATCTAGTGCACCGCCTACGTCGGGCACACCGTGGGCTCTGCGCCGAGAAGCCTGCACAGATACTTGGCACTTCGTGTGCTGATTGAAGAGAAGGAAGCAGGTGGTCAAGGTGAAGGATTCCCACTTCCTACTCCCGCAGTGAGAGAGCAGCGTTTGCCCAGCTTCCCTTTGTTACCTGGAGTGAAATGAACAATCCACCTGTCTAATAATCCTGGAGAGCTGGACCCTGTGGTATTTTCTGTTAGACACAAAAAAGGAGGCCTTCTAAATTAGATTCATTTTCCCTCCTCTTAGCACAAACTTAGACCAAGGTGGTATTGTATGATTTCTGAGGCTTTTTGTTTGGTGTTTAGTTCTCAGTTTTGAAAGTATTATTTCCCTTCTGAGAAAGACCTGCAGCCTTGAAGAGACAAGAATACACCTCTGAAGAAAATGAACTCCATAATGCCTTTCACATACCTTTCTTACATCAGATTATCTCACACTCTCTCCTTCACATTATGGAAAACTTGTAACTGTTGATTTTATCTTAACTGGACACTGGCAGAACCTGGATGTATTTTTACGTTAAATTAGCAGTCTCAGGACCATCACAAAGCACTAACAAAGAGTTTTTTTTTTTAACAGATTTGTAATCACGAAGGCTTGCAGTGTCCTCTGCAGCTGGACTCTAACTATTCATCCACTTTGTGCCAACACCAGCCTGTGTTCAGGCCTCGCCCTCTGGGAGTTTACAAATGGAGACAGAATACACACATGAAAAAACACCTAGAGGGGGAAAAAAGATATAGGAGGTATCTTAAAACAGAGCCAATTGAAGTTATACAGAGTTATTTACATGATTGCTGAGAGCTTTCTGGATTGGGAGGAAGGCAGGAATATCAGAGAAAGTTCCAATGGGAGGGTGAGTTCCGAGTAGGATTTTTGACGGCAAAATTCATGATTTGGCAATGGTACGGGAACAGCATTCCAGGCAAGGGAAATAGCTTGAAGGTGAGAGCAAGTGAACTATGGGTTTCCTGGCTAGTGCAGAAAATCAAACAAATGTGAAATAAGTAGGGTGGCCATATAAATGCAGCACGTAAAACAGGACACTTTTGAGGAGGAAAGGGAAGCTATTAATACTAACTCTACCCAGAGAGAGACAGACCTGGACCATCCTGAGCAAACATGAAGGCTGGGTTCTCCAGTAATCAACTATGAAGACAGAATGGGCAGGCAGCAGGTGACCAGAGAAACTTCTCAGGCATGTTTAGGTGAGAATTAAGATATGATCCTGCAAACAGTTAGCAGTCATGTGTAGACATCTGGACTGAGAACAATCTTTTTTAGGGAAGACTGCAGTCACTGATGGATTTAGGAGCCATCACTATAGCATTTGTCCCTGCAGTAGTAGTAATAGTGGTATTTCTGTCAGCAGATGTAGGAGTAACAGTATTTGCATCTGCAGATATAGTAATAGTAGAATTTGTATCAGCAGCAGTAGTAATAATAGCAGTAGTGGTGGTAGTTGATTGACAGTTATGGAGAATTTACAGCTTGCCAGGTTTTCTTGTATAAACTCATTTAATCCCCACCAAAAACCCATACTGTGGATGAAGAAAGAGATTTAAAATGCTGAATTATCTGCCTGAAGCTACAGAGCTAGTAAGTGGTGGATCCATGATTGGAATCCAGAGAACACTGAGATGCTTAAAGTTTAAAGATTATATTTTGTGAAAACCAATACAGTAACTCTATAATGTTCTACATCTGTAGAGCAAAGAAGAAAAAGGAATGAAAAAAAGCCCACAGTTCCACGTTTTCAGAACTTCGTAGCTTGTGTGATGAAAATGGGGAATTTAGGATAGTGTGATACTTGAGGAGGAGGCGAGAAGAGAAAATGACTTTTTCTTTAAGTTTAACAATGTCTAGGTTTATGAAGGATGATTTAATTCACATTTATGCTAAGGTTGATACTATTAACCTTACAGGATACACTATTAGAAGGAACCTGGTCTCTAACTTCATTTAAAAACACCTAATTCTATGCCAGCTAATAAAATATTTAAATGAGTGTTATCTGGTGCACAGTCTGTTAGAAAGATGTAAGAAGACTAGAAGTGATTGACAGAAGCCATACTTGCAGTCCCTAAAAGACTTCCTCATAACAATGTCCACAAGTAGCATACTGGGCAACACTAGGAAGAGAGAACAACATTCAAGGAAAACAATCCAACTTTACCGCCAGTCAGAATAATCTAACCATACCCACGATCCAACCATGTGGAGACAAGTACAACAATCTAAGACACTATATGAGCCTGCTCAGGCTGCCTAGCAAAGCACCACAGACTGGGTGGCCCAAACAATAGAAGTTTATTTCCTTACAGATCTGGAAGCTGTAAGTCCAAGATCAAGGTTCAGCTGATGCGGTTTCCAGTGAGAGCCTTCTTCCTGCTTGCAGCCAGCTGGCCACTTCCTCCATATGTCCTAGCCTGAATTTTCCCTGGGGTGTGTGCACAGAGAGGCGGAATCAGCTCTCTGGTGTCTCTTCATAAAAGGACACTAATCGTACTGGATCAGGGCCCTACTCTTAGATTTATTTAGACTTAACTAAACCAATCTTAGACTATGTTTAACTTAATTATCTCCTAAAGACCCTATTTCCAAATACAGTCACATTGAGGGCAATATGTAATTATAAATCTGGAAGGTAGGGGTGGGCAGAGCACATTCAGTGCATAGCAGACACCCGGAGTATTTTAACATGGAAATGCAGAGTCAATTAAGACCAACCTAAGGAAGGGGTTTGCCAGGTGCCTGAAGATGAAATTAGTGACATGGGCCTTGGGAGCAGACATACCAGGGGCACTATCAGAGAGGACACCACTGACAGTGGGAAAGGTCGCTGCCACCTGGAGCAGCCCCAGTATCTTCCTTGCAGGGGTGGAGAGAGCTTTAGTGCTATACTCGGTTGTAAATGCCTGGAACTGCCACAGTGCTCAGTGAATGTCAGCTGTTCGTGTAACTGTCGTTATTATTGTACTAATGCAGCTGCGTGAGAAAATAGGAAGTGGGGAAGCTCTCCATGACACTACAACCTTCTCCATCCAAGGTGAAACGCTGCTGGGGCGTGCTTAGTTCGGTTTGATCATAGCCTCATAGGGCCAAAAGGACTCCATTCTAGTCTCTTTTATTTCCAGGAAGAATTACTCCTAAATAACTCTTAAAATATTGTGTACTCTACTTTTTAACACTCCTAAGTAAAATAGTTCTCAAGCCTCTAGAAAGTTGTTTTGGTGTACATATTTACTGCATTAAAAATCAAGCCATTTTGTTGATTGCCAAAGGATTTAAGGTTCTCATTTTCCCCATTGTATTCAGTCTGCACATACGTAAATTAAGCTTTTTCAATCTAGCCTACTTGAAATGTGGATATCCCTCCCTCACCCCCACTGTCTATCTTATCACTTCATTAATTTCCTTTATAACTGCTAACATTCTGGAATTATCTTACTGAAAAAGCGAATTATCTCTCAGTCCTCGAGTAGAGTATGAGGGCCATGAGTAAAGGGGGCTTGATTTGTTCTCCACACAGTAAGTATTTGTTGAAAGAATGAATCAGAGAACCATATCTCCTTTCCAACTGAGTACAGCCCTGTTAGTTAACTTCAGATCCTCTTTATCCATGGCAGGAATGCGCTCTCACGATTGCCCCAAACTAAGAGCTTTGTTGTCTGAGTCCTGCTCATCTTTCAGTTACAGTTTTCTTACCTTTACATTTTCATTTAAACAAATTGGAATATTTTTATTTTTGAACTCAGTGTGATGTAGTGTCATTAAAAGGGGTGTGCTGAACTTACTGACTAGGACAATGCAATACGAAGTGTTTGTGTGTGTTGTACCACATCACCGAGAGACAAATATCCATACCTGATTCTCACCCACCAGCAACTCCATGGCCTTTTGCTTGCTCTTAATCTTCATTCCCAGATTTTTTTAAAATGCCACAGTGTTGATTGAGGTCTCATGGCTTAAGCATTTTATGTTGAAAGGGAGGAAGGGAGAGCAAACAGAGAGGAAGGTAAGTGTGTATGTTTATAAATTTAAGGAAAAAATATGGCAGAGCAAGGGTTAAAAAAAGTTAATTCATAGGAAAGTTATTCCCTGAGGGCTCCTGGCTAATACAATCCACATTTCATACTTTTCTTTCTGGGTTGCTATATTTGTTAAACGAAAGGAGCTTAAAAATCCAGCATAGTTTTAGGATTGGGGGGCTGGGGACCAGGAGAAAAGAACTAATACTTAGAAATACCTCTAGTGCCCCAGAGAGAACTGAACAATTCCAGAATCTACTACTAATAACCAGCATGTATTAAGTATTTATGGAGAAAGGCAACTTAGTGATTAAAAGTATGCACATGGAAGCCAGAAAACCAGGACTGAATCCCAGCTCTGCCAAAAGCATGATCTTGGGCAATTTATTTGAGCTTGCTATGCCTCAGTTTATTCATCTGGAATGTAGATGTAACTGGACTCTTCATAGAATTATCATGCAGAATTGATGAGCTGGTACTTCTAAAGTGCTTAGAACAGTACCTGTCACATAGTCAAAACTATATATCTAAGTGTTGGCCAATTCCTTATTGCATTTCCAGCACTCTATTGAGTGTGCTTTAACATTTATTACCTTTTAACTCTTGAAATAAATCTTTGTTGACAGAGGAGAACTGACAACTAAATGTAACATGGTGCCTTGGATGGGATCCTGGAATAGAGAGAGGACATTAGTGGAAAGCTTAGTTCCATTCAAATAAAGTCTGGAGTTTAGTTAATATTAATGTACCAATAACAGTCTCTGATTTTTGACACATGGTAATGTAAGATGCTAACAATGGGGGAGGGGACTGGGTGAAGGTATTTGGAAGTTCTCCATGCAATCCTTGCAAATTTGTGGAAATCTACAATATGCCAAAATAAAGTTTATTTAAAAAAATAGTAACTGCTGCTTCAGGTGCTATTGTTATCCACGTGCTTGCTGATATAGGGATTCAGGCTCAGAGTGGTTAGGTAACATGTCCAAAGTGTTATTTAACCACACATGGCCTCACAGGAGTCTTACCACCTGCAGGGGAGACCACATCCTGAACCTCCAGATCACCTGGCCTCCCAAGGAGTCTGTGCTTTCCTTTAGGCTCTTATCTGCCGCAGCCTTGGATCTCAGTGAGCAGGTGGGGCCTGAACAGTTATGAAGCAGATTAAGTGTCTGCTTCAGACACTTTCTGAAGATTTCGAGATTTAATTTCCATCCGCTGAATTTAGTAGAACATGATTTCAAGTTGAAAATGAGTATTTTTTATATTTCAGATTTACATATTATATGTGTATGTTTCCTTTTAATAGGGATTTATATCTATAATTATAGAATTTTCACATTAGCACAGAGGTACACAAGGTGTGTGGACCAGGATTCATAACAGGAGTTCCCCTCTAAATCATTGGTAGCCTTTCCCTTCTGTCAGTAAACTGCCAACCTCGTAACTCAACTTCTATCAGCGTTACAGGTGCCTTCCTTCTTTGTCCAAACACATCTTAACTGCTGATGTCTATCTCCTAAACTAATATCTCTGTTATCCGAGACCTCACCAGGTCCCAAACTTACCAACTTCTGGCTTTTAAAATATCTCCTAAAGAATAAAATTTTGTACCTGAATGCTTTTGGTGAATGACCCTTAATCCCATCATTTTTTTCTTTCCCTAAACTCTTTGTTTCTATACTGTTCTGCTTAATTTTCTGTTGGTGAAAGCTCAAGGCTTGATTTATGATCTTGAGTTTAATGATATCTTCTCTTTGTGGCAGTTCCTATTATGCCAAAATGTCTGTGGGTGTCAGTATAAAGGAACATAAGAATCCAGAGTTACAGTCCAAATCTGGGGCAAGCTGGAGAAAAAATAGACAGAATGGACTTTATAGAGGCTAAAGAAAATGAAAGTAAGATTAATACACAAGTAAGGGATATGCAAGGAAATGAAAGACAGAGTAGCCACTAATAACAGGACAATAATAGCTCATGGCAAACTTTAACATGCTTTGAGTGCTTTTTAAATTTCAGCTATTTTAATTTCTTTAACAGGAGGTGGAGCTTGATTTATAGTAGATGATTGGAAATGGAGCAAGGATTATAATAAGGCATCTATATAAGGCTATATGAGTGTGTGTGCACATGTAGTACCAGCTAGCCAGATGGCTGTCTAACCTAAAGACACTGCAGATAGTATTTGTAAGATTTTTAGCTATTAATGGATTACACACAGGAGGTTTGGTAATTATAAAAAATATTGATGCAAGCAGGAAATCTTGTGTTGGCACAGTCGCGGTATGTAGTGCTCAGAGCAGGAGTAACAGGACACACACACACTTGTCTTCTGCTTGCTACTCACACAACTGTCATTCCCAACTGTTGTGGAACCTTCTGGTTGCAAAATTCCATCCCTCACATAGTAACAAGAGAGTCGAAACAGTCCCTCCCTCCTAAGCTCTGATCACACAACAGTTTCGTAACCATGTTCTCTCAGAAAGCTCTGTAGTCCACCCCACTGGAACAGAAGAAAATGATTTCCAGAAAGGTAAAGCAGACATTTCTCTAGCAGTGGTTCCTCTCCTGTTTGTCTTATTCTAAAAGCGTAGTATACTATTACCCTAAAGTTTGGAAAAAGGAAGGTGGTTAGCTTATGAATTTCCTCAAAAATATATATATTTTTTACTGTCTCAATAACTATTCCATTTAAGTATTTATTCTAATTGATGATCTTGTATCCATTTTGACACCATTAAAACAAATTCACACAACTTTTTTCAGTCAAATCTCTAAGATTTCTTATTAAGAAATCCTTTATTTTCTTATTTAGAAACAGAAGTCTTGTCCCAAACCAATTATTATTCAAAAAAGTTCCCAAACATTAGCTATTTTATGACAGTGGTCGGTGATTCATATTCCCCAGAGGCAAAGCTGCCATTTTGCAATAAACCACAAGAAAATATTTTACTGTGTCTGTTCTCACAGATTCAAAGAAAACCAAAATAAATTTGGACCGTACCTATATAAGAAATTCTGGGATGCTGCAGAAGGATTAGCAGGTGATTTAATAGTATGAATTTCTTGTTACTAAGATTTCCTTGAAACTTGCTTATTTTTCTGGTAACCTAAAATATATGGCACTATTGAGATGTCAGCATGAAATATTAACCAACTGTGTTGCAGATAAGTCAAACGAATGATTCTTTTATTTTAAAGATCTAGGAAAAAAAGAAAGAAATGTTAATGCTTCTTACCATGTCCAAATTACAACTCGATTCATTGCTAATTAGCCACCTAAGATTAATTGCCGAAGTATTAACAGGTATTCTGTGGTATCCTCATCGGTAAAATGGGGTGATAATTATAACCTACTCCTAGGGATGCTTTACAGAAGAGCAGTAAGTGTTTACTGCATAATATGGATGTGCCCACTTCTACCTAACTATCTAACTAAATGGCTCGTTCTCTTTATCCTTCCATCATGGACAATGTCTCCTTTGTATTATTTGTCAGTGTCCCTACGTCCTGTCTTTCTTTCTTCCTTCAGTTACAGAGTAATTTAAGTAAGCATTTATTTCCAAACTTACGACTACTTGCCATTCTACTGCTTAATTTTCTTTCTCTTCTTTGCTTCTGAATTTGAAGTGAATGGCTCACTCTTAAATCCAGGACAGTATTTTTAGGTTGTATGAATTCTGCAAATTGGACATTTACCCTCTTAAGTTCAATTACAATGACTCTTCTATTAATATTTACAAGTGCCTTGAATTCTATGGATGAAAAATAGGACATAATCTCTTTTGCTTCTAGTTTGTATTGCCCTGGCACCTGGCTTCTTGAATATAGAATCTCTCTCTGACCAATTAAAATCAGAATTAGCTTTTTACAACTACCCATAACTCACAATGTTAACCTCATTTCCAACCACATTTTTCTTATCCCCTCAATTTTCCCTTAACCAGCACCCTCCTGCCTACTTCCCTAACTCCCTGCTTTCATTTAGAAAGTTTGGGATTTCAGGATTATGACCCTAAGATGTAGAGGTCCAATGTGATACATTAAAAAGATTTTTTTTCCTCACTCTTCTTCAAAAGATTACAAAAGATAAAAAACAAGTACACTGCATATTGACTAAAAGGTTGTTCAAAAGTAGATTAATCCAGTGATACTCCAGTATTACCATCGGAGGGTGTCTGGGGATAGAATGCAGTTGTCCACCAAGGCATCAACTTGCAAAAGCTAGTGAGAACATCCAAACATTCCTAGCTTCTCCTAATCAGACACACCACCTTAATTATCTCCTAAAAATAGGCTTTTATCATGGAACTCCCTTGCTAACAAAATAAAATAGCTTCCCCCTAACTACAAGATGAAGTCTGTTTTCCCTTGCTGCTTTCAAATCACAGTGTGGTCCAAGTGTCCATGTCCAGCACTAGAATCAGCAGCATCATAACTAAAGTCTGCATTCCAGCTCAGTGATTCTGCTTGTTATTTTTGCTCTAAGTTTGGGGCTATCCTTCCTCCAGATTTCCAGTCTATATCTTTGCATGCAATGCCTGCCTTCCTCCTCTTTGTTCATCCAGACCCTACCCATCTTTTAAGATCAACCTGAACCGGCCATTTTCTGTGATCACACTATCAACTGGTCCAATGGACTCACATAAAATTGGCATATTCTTAATAAGATATTTAATCACAACAGCAACTGTATGTGCTATTGTTGATTTACTTTTTTCTAGGTTTCTGTCTTCTGGTCTAAACTGTTTAGAATAGGTAACTGTGTTTTTATTCCATATAGCCTTCCCTTTAGCCTTCTTTATTAATTAATGACTAACCAACTCTGGATATTATCCACAAACCATTCTTGCAGGGAAATGAGATCCATAGGCTATTCCTTGTTTCCAGTTTTTGTTTGTTTTGGTGTTTGAGACTTTCTTGGTGAGAAAACTAGGTAAGAGAGAATGTTCACTGCTAACATTGACAGCTCATTGAGTTTTTAGTTTCTGCCAGTAAAGTGACTGTGTTGGACCAGCTCACTAAAGTCTACTCTAGGGTAAAGAATCTATGGTTTTGTTGGTTCTTCTTCAAAGATTGGGGAATTTTCGAATCAGGTACTTTGTGATAACTTTTAATCATGAATCTCACTTTTTTAGATTTTCTCTATTCCATTCTCTTTCTATGGGCTCCTTCATTCTTTTTCATTATGAGCTACTTGAAATGTCACTGTCAAAATCACGTATTACTTCAGAACAGACAAACTTTCAACAATCTTCAGTTACAATATTTAGATTATATATTCTAGGCTCTTTTCAGTTTGAAATAGGAGGCTAAATGTAATTGCATTCACAATAAAATACTGATCTGAAAACAAAATTACTTTGTGCATTTTACCCCTTTCTTTGGTGCTATATAATTTGATTATGACTATAAGAATTATATGACTATTTTTCCCAAACCTAATTGCATTGCAGTAAAAATTAAAATAAAAAAATGTACTTTTTATTACTTCTTTTTAGGGAATATTGAGATATGATTAGAGACTATTGACTGGAAGTTTTTCAAAAGGTAGTACAAAATATATATTTAAAAAATGGTCTTTTTTATGATTGCTTTGAAGTCCTGGCTAGAAATCACCTGGCTAGATCAGTACCACAAACCCAAAATCTAAATGCTTATTTAATCCTTTGTTACTCTTCTCAACTTAAATTTTAATAAATCAAAACTGTTTCTAAGTAATGCAATTAAAAATATAGATTAAAAACTATGGTTTCCACAAAGCTATATAACACAAGCAGTGAACTCTAATGTAAACCATAGAAATTAATAATAATTTATTGACACCAGTCTGTCCATTGTAAAAAATGTTAATACAATGCAAAATTTTAATAATAGGGAAAATGACAGTGAGAAGAGGAATAGTCTATTTGGTAAACCTAAAACTGGTTTAAAAAATAAACTAAATTTTTTTAAAAAGCTATGGTTTCTGGATTATTGTCTAACTTCATACACAAAAGTAAACTTGAAATGGATCGAAGACCTGAATGTAAGTTGTGATACCATAAACCTCATAGAAGAAAACATAGGCAAAAATCTCTTGAATATAAACATGAGCAACTTTTTCCTGAACATATCTCTTTGGGCAAGGAAAACAAGAGCAAAAATGAGCAAATGAGACTACATCAAACTAAAAAGCCTCTGTACAGCAAAGGATACCATCAGCAGAACAAAAAGGCATCCTATAGTATCGGAGAATGTATTTGTAAACAACATATGCAACAAGGGGTTAACATCCAAAATAAATAAACAGCTCACATACCTCAACACCCAAAAAAGCAAATACCTGATTAAAAAATGGGTGGAAGATCTCAACAGACACTTTTCCAAAGAAGAAATTCAGATGGACAATAGGCACATGAAAAGATGCTCCACATGGCTAATTA
Source organism: Manis javanica (assembly GCF_040802235.1). Lineage (NCBI taxonomy): Eukaryota > Metazoa > Chordata > Mammalia > Pholidota > Manidae > Manis > Manis javanica. Next base: position 2,474,293 of record NC_133171.1, read on the forward strand.
TCAGGGAAATGCAAATTGAAACCACAATGAGATATCACCTCATGCCAGTTAGGATGGCCAACATTCAAAAGTCAAGGAACAATTAATGCTGGCAAGGATGTGGAGAAAGGAGAACCCTTCTACACTGTTGGTTGGAATGTAAATTAGTTCAATCATTGTGGAAAGCAATATGGAGGTTCCTCCAAAAACTAAAAATAGAAATACCATTTGACTCAGGAATTCCACTCCTAGGAATTTACCTGAAGAAAACAAAATCCCAGACTCAAAAAGACATATGCACCTGTATGATTATTGCAGCACTATTTACAATAGCCAAGATATGGAAGCAACCTAAGTGTCCATCAGAAGATGACTGGATAAAGAGGATATAGTACATATACACAATGGACTATTATTCAGGCATAAGAAGAAAACAAATCCTACCATTTGCAACAACCTGGGTGGAGCTAGAGAGTATTATGCTCAGTGAAATAAGCCAGGTGGAGAAAGACAAGTCCCAAATGATTTCACTCATCTGTGGAGTATAAGAACAAAGGAAAAATAGAAGAAACAAAATAGCAGCAGACTCACAGACTCCAAGAAGGAACAGCTGGTTACCAAAGGGAAGAGGTTTGGGAGGGAGGGAGAAGGAGATTAAGGGGTATTATGATGAGTGCACATAATGTAGGTGGTGTCATGGGTAAGGCAATATTGGCACAGAAAAGACAAAGTCATGTTATAGCATCTTATTACACTGATGGACAGTGACAGCAATGTGTGTGTGGAGGGGGGAACTGATAATATGGGTGAATGTAGTAAACACAACATTGCTCATGTGAAACCTTCATAAGATTGTAGATCAATGATACCTTAAGTGAAAAAAAAGCTATGGTTTCTATTTGTTGTATATTTACAGTTTATGAAACTCTGCCTTCTCAATGCAATTCAATATTTTGAGCAATCTTGATTTTATCTCAGTCCTATGAAGCTCTTAACTTTGTTGCTGACCAAGGAATCATCCTAGAAAGAACACCCATTTCATAAATAGAATGATTTCCATCCTTTAATGATTAAATATGATTAACATTTTTACAATATGAAACAAAACCTTACTTGCCCTATCATCTTGGGCCAGTCATTTCTTTCTCAGCTTCAATTTCCTTATTTTGTAAAATAGCAAATAGCATATGAAGACTAGTGAGATAACATGTTCTAAAAAACAACTGTTCCAAAAGCATAATATGTTCTGTAAACTGGAGCTGTGCTATATTAATCTGCTTCTTTGGTCTCCTGGGGCTTGGTTATACTTACACTGGATGCTCCTTCTCCAATTAGGCCTCTCTCCTTGCCCTCTAATGGCTGGAAATTGTCTCCTCTGAAAATCCTAACTCCGCCCTTGAGTTACCCACTTATTTTGCTTTTAGCAGAGCCCTTGACTAGCTTGTGGGGGAAGTTAAGACTATTAAAATGAGAGGTCCCTTACTCCCTGATACTCCGAAGTGTCTTTCTTACTCCACCTTCTGCTCTTCTGCTCTCCTGTTGAGGAAGTGGGATCTATTCTTTTTACTTCTGGCAGGTTTGCTCCACCACTGTCTGCATTTCCTTTGATGTCAGCCAGGGCTTAGCCCCTCAGTCTCCCTGTCTCTTTCTTAATTCCATTTCTCTCATACTCTACAGACTTCTTTCTCCACCTAAAAGTCTGCTCAAATACCTCCTCTATTCAAAAAACTTTTCTTAGGCTCTGTTTTTCAATGCAATGAACATCCTGTCTCATTTTCTCTCTTTTCATTTTTATTATGACAGTTTTTTTAATCAAGATACTTACAATAAAATGCACAAATCTTGGTGTGCATTTCGATGACTTTTGGCTTACGTACACATTCAAGTAACCATCACCCTGATCAAGATATCAAACATTCTCACTAATGTTTTTCCCCTTCACTTATTTCACCACCCCTCAACCCATGGCTACCACCAGTCTGTTTTCTGTGTTTATGAGTTTATTTCTGTTGTGTGTGTTCATTTGTTTTGTTTTTCAGATTTCACATATACAGGCAATCATGTGTATTTCTCTTGACCTCCAAATGTGAAAGTTTAATCTACATTCATTACCTCTGCATCTGCACAATACCCTTTCTTCATATTCAGTGGCAATATTTCAAGTTTTCACTAAATCTGAAATGGTGTAAACTGACCATACCTACTATTTGTATGGCTCTTCATAGTTTCCAACATGCTTTTACATAATTTTGTGCATCACGGTGGAGTTTTAGCTTCATTCCTAGCTATGTGTTATGTTCCCACTCCTTATGTTTCTTTGTCTCTTACTTTCTTGTTTCGTCCCCATCTCAATGTATACCACCGTGGTATATTTACATATGCTTGAAATTACCTGTTACCCTTTAGACAACAGGTGAAGAATTTTTTTTTAATTCCTGATTTTACTAATAAGGAAACTAATATTCATAAAAAAGCTTCTGCGACTTGCCAGGATTTCCACATGCATTAAAAGACAGAGACAGGATATAAATTCAGATTTTCTGACACCAAACCTGGGCCATGTCCATAAAATAATGGCTAATTTCTACAGTAACAGTTGGATGTTTCCTCCTTTCTACATCAGTGGCTAATTTATATATTTTTTTAAATTTTTTATTAAGGTATGATTAATATACATTCTTATGAGGATTTCACATGAAAAAACAATGTGGTTACTACATTCACCCATATGATCAAGTCCCCATACATACTCAATGCGGTCACTGCCCATCAGTGCAGCAAGTTGCCAGAGATCCACTATGTGCCTTCTCTGTGATACACTGTTCTCCCCGTGATCCCCAACACCATGTGTACTAAACATAATACCCCTCCGTCCCTTTCTCCCTCCCTCTCCACCTGCCCTCCCACACCCCTCCCCTTTGGTAACCACTAGTTCATTCTTGGATTCTCTGAGTCTGCTGCTATTTTGTTCCTTCAGTTTTGTCTCATTGTTATACTCCACACATGAGTGAAATCATTTGACACTTGTCTGTCTCTGCCTGGCTTATTTCACTGAGCATGTCCTCCAGCTCCATCCATGTTGTTGCAAATGGTAGGATTTGTTTCTTTCTTATGGCTGAATAGTATTCCATTGTATATATGTACCACTTGTTCTTTATCCATTTATCTGTAGATGGACACTTAGGTTGCTTCCATATCTTGGCTATTGTAAAAAGTGCTGTGATGAACATAGGGGTGCATTTGTCTTTTTGAATCTGAGAGGTTGTACTCTTTGGGTATACTCCAAGGAGTGGGATTCCAGGGTCAAATGGCATTTCTATTTTTAGTTTTTTGAGGAACCTCCATATTGCTTTCCACAATGGCTGAACTAGCTTACATTCCCACCAGCAGTGTAGGAGGGTTCCCCTTTCCCCACATCCTCGCCAACATTTGTTGTTCTTAGTCTTTTCGATGCTGGCCATTCTTACTGATGTGAGGTGATTATCTTATTGTGGTTTTAATTTGCATTTCCCTGATGATTAATGATGTGGAGCATCTTTTCATGTGTCTGTTGGCCAACTGAATTTCTTCTTTGGAGAACCATCTCTTCATGTCCTCTGCAGTGGCTAATTAATATTATTTGGACCTTTATTTTTCCTCTTCCTAACAAACTGACATTTCTCAATTTTCCAGTTTATTCTGAATCCAGTCACCAAAATCAGAATGATGACAAACCTCTCCTCAAATATTTCCTCATTACTTAGAGTCTACATTCTAAATTCTTTAACATGGCATCAAGTCCCTCTGTTAGCAATCTTTCCAGTCTTATCAAACCATTCATTGACATATTGAATGTCTATTTTGTGCCAGGCAGTGTTCTGGGTATTGAGAATACAGTGACAAGTCAGGCACACAATATCACTGCTCTCTTGGAGTTGATGTTGTCATTCCTTGTCCTCCATTACACTGAATGAGTTGCAATCATCCAAACCCGCTGAAACTTTTTTTGTTTCTTTATGATTTTTCTCATGTTAATATTAGCCATCTGGTCTGTTTCTTCCTTCAATACTCAATTCGAGCTACCACATCCGATAGGAAATGTCCCAGTCTCATTTATTTTATACTGTCATATGTAGTTCCTTTACTTTCACACATGTCCTTCTTTCATTTATTCATATAAACATGTTAAAACGTCTCACATATTTTTCCTATGTGTCTGCAAGCAAGAGAAAGAAAATCATTTTGCATTCACTCTTTTCTATTTGTGTCTTTTATGGCATCTCGCATGGTGCTTTGCGAAAAGCAGTTATTTCACAAATGATCATTTACAACATGATTCCATGAACAAATGAGGTATGATCTTTGTCAGATAAGTTACCTACCTTACTCATATCTCCTGAAATGGTTTGCTCTAAGAACTTAGGAGTATTTTTTTTTTAAACCTGAACTTTTTTCTTTTTAAAAAATTAAGGTACTAGTTTTCACTGAAGTTTAGAGTCAGATAGTTATAAAGCATATTGTGAAAAAAAGCTATTTCCTACCATCTCCATTCTCTTTTTTTCCTTAAACACAACTATTTTCAGTTTTTGTAGCCAACTCTTTAATATTTACATTTGCAACTATAAATAACATAGGCATGTTGCTAATTTTTTACTTTTCCAGTTAGGCATTATCTACTGACTTCTCTGAAACAAGAAGGCTTATCTCTCTTTAATCACCACTCCCTATATTCTGCAGCGCAAGCAGTTGCAACGCCTTTCCCCTCGGTGCTTCGTGTAGATTAAAACTTTGTTTGGATCAACAGTGTTTGCATGTCCATTATCACCATGCCTGTGTGTGTCATGAAGAATGCTATTCACAGCCAAACCACGCAGTACACCACAGTGCTTCCCCTTTTTTTCATTTCCCTGATGAAATTAATTGCCTGATTTGTATATTTGCTTGGTTTTCTGTGTACTTATTAATTCAACCTAAAATGTATAAATACCATCTCAATACATTCAAATTCACTCAATATTTGGTCTTATTGAACAGCTCTTTCCTAGAGCTTTTTGACTTGAATTCTGAAGAGTCACACTCCCCGGGTCTGACCTACCACTAGTTTCGTGGGGATCACCTTTGCCAGCATTCTGGATTGCCTGCTCCTGTTTCTCACAGGGGCCACCATCTCCTGGATTTCATGACTTCCTCCTCATTTATTCCCTTATTTGGGGGTGGCTCATCCTCCAGGGACAGGTAGGGTTCATGGAAAACAAAAAATTTTACCACTTGGAACCACTGAGAATGTCTTCCCTTTGCCCTTAATTTGTAGTTTGTCTGGGTAAGAATTCTAGGATGTAAATAATCTTCCCTCAGAATTTTGAAGGCATTAATTTATTATCTTCTAGTTTCTAGCATTTCTATTGAGCAATTTCATGCCATTCTGAGCCTTGGCTCTTCTTATGTCATCTCTTCTTTCTAGAAGCTCATAATGTATTTTCTTTATTTCCAGAGTTTGAAATTTCACAATGATGTATCTTAATGTAGTTTATACAGGTTTATTATTATCTCTGGTACTGAGTTGTGATTTTTTTTTAAATATAAAATGTCATGTCCTTGAGTTTGTGCAAGTATGAAGTTAATTCAAAGGTGATTTTCCCTATTTTCTCAATTCTTTCTTTATGGAGCTCCTATCAAACGGATGTTGGGCTTCCTGGACATGTCCTCTATTTTTCTTATCTCTTATCCTCTTTTTTCCATTTTTGCTCCACTTTTGGAAGACTTCCTCTAGATTATCTTCCAAGTTTTCTACTGACTTTTTCATTTCCATAATTCTGTTTTTAATTTCTTAGGGCTCTTTCCATGAAAAATATTCTTTTTAAAAATAACATCCTTTTATTTTACACAGGCAATAGCTCATCACTGGGTGAATTAATACTAACTTTTAAATTTGACTCTCACCTACAGTCTTTGTTTTCTCCCCTTGCTTTTTCCCTGATTGTTTCAGTCTCTCTCCTATTAGAATCCTTGTGATCCTTGACTGCATACTCTCACTAGGAACACACAATAAAGACTGATTCAGCAAGTGTGTGGCTAGTTTTTATTAACCAAGGTCTTCATTATAACCACATGACCTGACTTTGCTCTTCCTTGTGGAGCCTCCAAGTGTCAGTGACTTCAGATCTTTTCCCTTGAGCTGGACAATTTCCCTAGGAAGTCTTCCAGTCACGTGCATGCGTGCGTGCGTGTGTGTGTGTGTGTGTGTGTGTGTGTGTCCAGACTGGAAAAAGGCAAGAAGTACTGGAACTCCTATCATTCATTATGCAGGCTCAAACCGTTGCTTTCACGTAGGACTACTTTCTGTGTGTCCGTCTCCACAAAATAACTCTTCAGTCTGCTGAAGTGATTGGTTGACCTGTTGCGTACAATAGGAGAGAATCTGGAAGTCCAGCTCCTTCTTAAACAGCTCCACTTGGAATAAGACTTACAGAGGTATTTGATGATGCCTAGTCCTGGATCTTTATTTGAAATATTTCCAAAAAAATCAGGCTACCTATTGGCCTTCCCTGCAGCTGGTTTAGAATTTATCTTCCTCAGATCTGTTCCCAGTTTCCAATTTTTTGTTGCTACTGTCTCCATTCTTGTTTAGTTTGTCTTTGTGGTTTGTACCTTTCCAAAAAAACCATTATTATCATTTGAGTGGAGGAAATGAGCTAAATGCTAATGGTTAATCTGCCATCTTAAACAAAGTGTCCTAGTGATACCAGGGTTCTTGTTCACGGAGTCAAAGAACGAACTTCGCAAATACTGCCTAATCCCACAGTCCCCTCACTAAGGTATTTATTTACAGTGGAAAAAAGATCCAGATTATTGTTTCTTTTAAACTTTTTTTAAACAATTTTTTAAACTTTTTTAAAAGATAAGGAAAAAATTTTTAAGTCTTACATTTTTGTCAACAGTTTTAAAATATCTCCTGATTCTTATTTTTGTTAATCATTTCCCTGTTAAACTGGGCCTTCGGGTTTATGGCCTTTCCGCTGGCTGGCATCGCTATTGTAAAATATACCTGTGCCTACAAGATTCCTGTAGGTTAGTTTTTGCTGCTGAGGAAACTGCTATTGGTAGCACTGAATCTCAATGACTTCCTGCAGGCAAACACCTGGAGGCAACTACCTGTACTTGTCTGCCAGCAGACACAAATATGCTTTAGGATAGGAAAGCTGATTTAAAAAAAAAAATGAGTCCAGCTCCTTTCTGTAATGTTTTACTTGTGTCTGAATGAAATGCTAAGTTATCTAGTCTAGGAATTTATCCTCCAACCTAGTACGTTGAGCAACCCATTTTTTTCAGCATAGAATTTCCAAACCTTAGAGATTTTCTATTGCCTTTACCCCTTTCCTGACGTCAGAGCTCTCTTGCCCTCTCACAGGATATGGTTCAGTGATAATGAGTAAAGAAAGACATCAACAACCTGCATTCAATGTGTAATGACAACATTTTAACCAGAGATTTTTAATAACAGACTTCTCAGTCTGTTGAAAGAAGGTTAAAATTTATATATATAATTATGTCATACTTTATTTGAATATACATGTGGAATTAGTAATATTTTATATACCTAGATATGGTCTACAATCTTGGTGATGACCATTACTTTAACTAAACCCTAAAATTTTGCACTTGAATTTAAATTATACCTTTAGAGGTATCAGAAATATCATCAAAATACTTCTTAAAGATTAAGAAAATTATGTGTACTGAAATAATGATTGAATATATTTTTATGATTTCAAAGACTGCTGCAGTCAGGACAGACTATAAAATCATTATGGATGAGAGTTGGCCTCAGTTCTTCCTCAGCCTAACTTCAAGATTCACTTCCTTCTGATTTTATTCTTACTCAGACAAAACTAATGGTGATTAACCAACTCTGAAGCTTCCTTTTATAACACAACCAAATTTCAACAAAAATTTCATTTTTTTCTTATTTGTCTTTTTGTCATCTCTGTTTTACACTTAAGGTATCATTTTAACATTTTTTTGAAAATCTTTATTTTTTTCTGCCATTTATAAGCACAACTTCCTAGAGTCTTTAATTCTTATTTCATAGTATAGCTAACAGATCCGTTTCCCCTAACATATTTTCCAACTTTCTACTGTACACATTACTAACACATAACATTTCTGTTTTATAACAAGGCCTTCCTAGAGTGCCTGTCAAAATATATTATTATGTGGCAAATCATATTTTCTCATAGTTTTAGTGTTATAATTAGCTATTGCATTCCCAAACAAGTAACTGATGTTAAATAAATCAAATACACAACTAACAAGAGGCTGCAAAAATGAAAATATGACTACAGCTCTCTTTAATGATTTAAAATACTATAGTGTTTTGTTTCCAAGGCCTACAGGATTTTTGAACTGGCAGGGAACTTAGAGATCATTGGTTTTTAACACCTGAATTTCACAAGTGAGGAAATGCACACCAAGACTTAGCAATTTCCTTGGGTCACACAGCTAGTTATCTACTTCCAGCTTAATGTTCTGTCAACCTTCTTGTTGCCCCCTAAATACATGATCTGTTGACCCTGACTTCAGGTTCCCTATTTGGTGTCGGGAATGATGTCCCAAGTGGAAATAGTATCCATTTCCTCCCACCCCTCATTGGAATTGTTTCTTATGCAAATTATATCTTTCCTTGAAGAACAAATGAAGCCTCTTTGATGAAGCACCTACCAAATCCTTCTCTCCACTGAAATCCTTTGGGAGTCACACTTTCCCATGGTGCCATCCTTTTGAGAATGTATTACTGAGATAGGGCAGGGACATGGGATAAGCATAATGATTAACTTTTCCTGCCTTTGATGAAAAATGTCAAGATAAAAACAGTATAGTAAGAATAGGAGGGACTCCGTCTTAAGGCTAAGGTTCTATTTTAAAAAGCAGGGAGTTAGGATGTAAAATTCCTAACATAGTTTACGGTAATCATACAATAACCAACCTTATCTTAAGGCAGGGCAAGTACTCCTAAATGATATGTCCCCACTGCTTGAGGGTAACCACTATCTTGGAGAAGAACAGGATCAAGAAATTCCTTGTGTTAAGTTTATCTTACAGAATATCTACAGGACAAACTATAGATGATGACATAATGTCTCTCACCAGAGAGAGACATCATGAGACACATGTCAAGCCTATGCATCCCCGAGACTTTTCCTCATTCTTGAAAGCCTTAAAAAAAAAATCCTAAGCCTCTCTCTGAGGTTGCCCACACTTCCTTTTGTTGAGAGTGTACTTTGTGCCTTAAATAAAGACTTCTTACTGCTCAACTTATTGTGTTCTGTCTCTGTGCTCTTTGAGTAGTGAGTGTCCTTATTACTTTGCTATTTCATTCAATTCCCTAGACTTAAGCACCAGTCATCTCCCTCTCTTTCCTACTTCAGACAAGGAGGAAAGGGCTACTAAGATCTCTGATTTGGGCTTGCACATTCCCATCACCTGGATGCAGTTCCAGAGAGAACTGTAGCTATACAATCATGTTCTTTAGCAACCTGCCCAAAAATCTCCTTTCCTGGCCTTTGGGAAGTTCTCAGAACATAATCTCACTCTATCCAGTGCTCTGCAGCTCCCCCAAATCTTGGGATGTTTGGAGCTTAGTTCCCATGCTGTGCAGACTCAGACGGACACTAGACGCCAGGTGACTCTGGCCTTAGGAGTTGGCAAGGGATTTGCTCTATGTTGAGTAAGAGTTCAGTGAGCCTCCTTTTCCTCCCTCTGTTCTTCCTTGATCTTTGCAGGCTACCTACCTGCTGCCATTCACTACCACTCTCTCATTAATACCTTCCTTACCTACATTCATCCGACCTGCTCAAGAATTTTTTCTCATTCAGAATCAAGAAACCTCCTCCATCTAGGTTGAGGCATCACCTAGTGCACAGGGAGAGACCTCCCCAAATACAGCTGCCCGACAACATTACTATCACTAAAATACTTGCCTCATTCCCTACTAGTTGACTTACTTCTTGAGGAAAGGTTCCTATGTCTGGTTTTATGATTATTTTTATATCTCTTAAAATGAATCACAAATATGAGGCATTCAATAAAACCATTTGAATGGTTGAATAAATGGCTCCATACTTTTGTTAGACTTTTCAGCCAGTTGCATTGTAGAGATAACTCAGGGTTAAGGTGCTTTCAGTACAAAGAATCACCATCTGAGAGTTTTTCCTATTTTTTTGTTCCTTGTTTGGAGGTCTTGTGTTCTTGCATTCCCTTAATCTTGCCTCCAGGTCAAATTAAATAGATGTATAATTCTATTAGACAACTTATAATAATTATACAAAAGTGTGTGTGGTGTCTTTATCAGCAGTAAGTTACTTCCTTCTTTTTTGGGGTGCCCCAAGGCCACTTAATATCCAAACAGGATTCAAGTTTGAATGGCTGTCTCTCTCTGACTGCTGACTTGAAGTAATTCTCTAATTCTCTGCTTTCATTTGATCTTATGGATAGTTTGGAGGTGTAGCCTCTGTGGAATGAGCTACAGTGACTTCATGCAATGGATGTTTACATAAAGAGGAATGGGCTTTCTTTGATCTTAGGGCAGAGGCTACACACTATGTAAACAGTCCACTGGCCCATTGATATTTTCCCAGTTACCACTTGATTACTACTTGCTGAGAATAAGGCCACCAAGGATTATTGATCAGCTAGCACTGTGCAACCTTAGCAGTTGGTCAGATTTGCCGTCCATATGACTGCCTCTCTACCCCAAGGACTGTTGTACCTCTGAGGCACCAAAGTAAAACATGGAGAAATCTAAGCTTTTGCTTTCTGCTTCCTTGTCAAGTAAAAGTTTTCAACAGGGACTAGTGCCAGTTAGTTTTTGTGGCATAAAAAACCACCCCAAAATGTAATAGTTTAAAATATTATTTATTTAGTTCACAATTCTGCAGGTCTTCAGTTTAGTGGGTTTATCCAGGCAGTTCTTCCGTTCTTGGCTGGATTCCTTTGTGTACATGGTCAGCTGCTGGGTTGGCTGGGTACTGGTTGATCTAGGATGGCCTCAGCTGGGATACCTCCTCTCCTCACCTGGTCTCTCACCCTCTAGCAGGTCAGCCAGACCTTTATTTTTTGGTTCTGCCAAATTCAAAATAATGAACCCAAATGCTCAATACCTCTTGAGACCTTGGCTTGCAACTGGTATATGATTCTGCCATATTTTGCTTGTTGAAACAAGTCAAAAGGCCGGTACAGATTGAGTAGAGAAATAGACTCCAATTGTTGATAGGTGAAATTGCAGCCATATAACAAAGGGGTGCACATTCAGTGAGAGACATAATTGCTGTCAGTTTCTATACAATCTACCAGAGCAACCCACAGAGCTTCCAACAAAACCCATCTAGATTACCTGTATTGGCCAAATAAAGACAGTCCACCGCAAGGAAGAGCTTTCAAGAAACTAACACATCACCAGACATATTAAGAGACTTGGAGGTTCAGAAAAGAGAATAAATTTGACACAATAAAGTGAATCTCTCTTTTTCATCAACTTCTTTATTTGCTGCAAAATACAACAGGCTATTTTAAAACTCTCTGATCTGTATTCTCAATGTGATCTGAGAGTATATCACATTTATTAAAATAAGAGCTGGCAATAATAAAGAGGGAAAAGACTCAAAATGGAATAGAATTGAAGTGCTGTAATGTTCTTATATTTTCCTGAAAGAGAATAAAAGTTAGGAATTAGTGCTGGCCTTTAGTAAGTTAGGAATGCCTACTTTAATTTCTAGGCTCATCATTAGAAGAAAAATTAATGAGCATATTGCTTCCAAACTAATAGAGGAGAACTCAAAAAATAGATAATCAGTACAAAAGAAGTAAAAAATGGAGGGTAAAAAGGAACATAAAATAGATGGAACATCTAATAAACTACTCAATAAGATGTTAGATTTAGAAAGAATATATTAGTAATCACATCAAATGGAGATGGACTAAATGATCCAATTAAAAGATAAAGATGTTAGATTGAATAAAATGTAACACTCAGCTGCTTTGATGAAACACATTTAAGACATAAGGATATATAATGGTTGCAAATAAGATAATAGAAAAAGATACACCACAGAAACTGTCAACCTAAAAAGCTAGTGTCCCTAGATCATTATCAGTCAAATGATACTCTAAGGCAAAATCTAATGTCTTTGCTAGAGATAAAGTGGTAAACTTTAATGATAAAATTTTCATTAACAGGGAGGATATAAAAAATCTAACCTTACGTATACCCATTACTGGCCCAAAATATGTAAAGCAAAATTAGCAGAACTATAAAACAGACAAATCTTCCATTATACTGAGATTTAAGCATGTCTCTCAATTATCTGATACAATGTGCAGACCAAAAGTCAGCAAGAATATAGAAAATCTGAATGGTACAATTGAAAAACTTGATCTCTTGGACACATGTGAAACACTGAATCAAACCACTGAAGAACATACATTCATTTCAAACACATATGAAACATTTGCAAAACTTGACAACATAGTGAACCATAAATTAAGACTTGAGCCATTTGGATTAAAATCATACTATAACTTCCCTCTGAGTCATTTCACTAAAACAGAAACATAACCCTAAAAAATAAATAGAAAATACTCATGTGTTTCAAAGCTAAGAAATTAATACAAATCTATATATAACACATGGATCAAAGAAGACATCATAATGAAAATTAGAAAACAAAAGTAAAATACTATGTATTGCTGGATGCATTTAATGCTGTATTTAGAAAGATCTTTATGGCTTAAAATACAGTAATTAGGAATAAGGACAGCTGACATCAGTGAGCTAAGCATCTACCTTAAGATCTTGGAGAAAAGAACAGTAAGTTAAATTTAGAAAAAGAAATAGAAGGGGATAGTGGTAAAGTCATGGAGATCATGAAGATTTTTTGGTGCTTGTATAAGCACAAGACAGGTCAGATCTTTAACCTTTCGTTTCTCCAGTGAGGACACTGAGGTGACTGACTCCAAAATTGAAAGATCTGCCATTTAAAGCACCTTTTTTAAAGCAAGCTTATTTGGTTTAAACTTCTGTGGAAGGACAAGAATCTACTCTAGGGGGAGAAGGTAAAATACGTTTAGGCTACTCCAAACACTATCCACCTCTGCTACTCTGCCCTAGCTGTACCAGCATGTCTAATTGTGAATGAATGATGAGGGAAGGTGCATTTTCTTTACAAAAAGATTTCGGTTGAGACTTGTCCCAATGGTAATTAAAAGCCCTTGTGTCCAAGTATATCCAATATAGCACTGGACCAGTAGTCCCCCACTTTTAAGATTGCATAACTGTTCCCTAATGGCCCAGATCCCAAAGGTCATGGCAGAAATCAAAGTGTCAAGCTGCTATAGAGGCCTGCCCTTCTCAATTTATATTGAATCTCCAAATGGAGATGCACTGCAAAAGTTGGGCTCACACCAAACTGGCCTGATTTGGGGAGAGGGGGGAGGGGAGGGAGGAAGGGAGATGTGCACAGAAAGCAGCCCCTCCAGTGATCCCAAGGCTCTGTAGTCCCCATAGAGCTCCCTGGAAGGTGTTCTTGTCCCACTCACCCCACCCTTACCTTCTCAATGCCACTCTTTCAACCTCATCCCTGGAGTTTCCAGGATAATTTCTTTTTAAAATGTATTGTTTATTTTCTAATGTCACCAGGACTTTATTTTCAAATGTTTTTTATATTGAATTTAACCTTTTGCTAAAAATAAATTAGAGTGATTGAAATTGATATTGACAGAAAGCTAACACACAATAAAGAAACTCAACAAAGCTAAAAGTTAGTTCTTTGATCAAAAATAAAAGAAGGCAGAAATAACCATTCTCAGCCACACACACAAAAAAAGATGAAGAAAAATGAGAAAATTAGGGAAAACATTATCCCAATACTTCTGAAAATATCAATCAAATGGACAAATTTATACCCAAAATAGGAAATAAGACACAAGAAATAAAACATCTGTGCAGTCCTTTTCCTAAAAGAGAAATTGAGTCCATAATTAAAAGCCTTCCCACATAGAAAACTCTTAATAACTTAGGATAAAAATAACACTAATTTTAACTAAACTTTTAAAAAGAATAGAAAAAGAGGAAATATTTTTAATTTTATAAGATCAAATGACCCTGACCCAAGGAAATAAAGAAAAAGAAAATATGAGCAAAAAATTACAGGATGATTTATTTCATAAAATGAGAGCATGAACATAGAGAAATATAAATTCATCATTGAGGAAATCATTCATAGAACTGAAGTAGGTAATGTAATTTCCAAATACTTAGCAGGAAAGAAAAAAAAAAGAGAGGAAAGTTGTTCGATAAGAAAATTCTGGGAAAAGAAAACTGGTAAATGTTAGATATAAAACAAAGCATACAAAAGATGAAAGAAACAAGTGAAAATTTATTAGCATCAAAAAAATGTGAATTAATTACACTGTTTATAAAAGAAAAAAATCAAAGATTCTCAAATTGGATAAAAGACAAAAATCCAATCTTTTACTGTTTACAAGACACCCAAACACAATGATTTATTAAGGGTAAAAATAAAAATGGATAAATACATGCCCGACAGAGATCAACTTAAGGATTACTATTTGACAATTTAAAAAAAGGTATACAGTACTACTGATGAGCGCTTCAATATGGATAGACTTCAAAAACATTGTGCTCAGTGAAAGAAGCCATACATAATGTACGATCCCATTTATGTGAAATGTCCAAACACAAAGGCAAATAATTGGAACAGAAACATTAACTGTTGCTTAAGGCTGGGAATTGGAATGGGTAATAATGGCATAAGATTTCTTCTTAGAATGACGAAAATATTTCAAGATCAGATTTTCATGATAGCTGCAAAGCTCTGTAAATACACTAAAATTTTTTAAATTGTAGACTTAAAACAGATGAATTTTGATATGTAATTATATTTCAATGAAACTGTTGAAAATATCAGTCTAAGACAATAAACATAAGATAGGACCCAGGTAGATTATTTTATACTGATGCATAAAACTTTGAAGGTTGTGAACTTATTCTAAATAGCATTACATAAAATATTCACATAATAGAAAAACTCACTTACAAAGAAAATTATAAAATTCACATCTATAGCATGATCCTATTATAAATAAAAAAGCAACATTTGTTTTATATACTTGTTAAAAGAGAAAGATGTGATAGAACCTCCCCCCAGATTTCCAACGTTGAGTTAATACTTTAGAAGGACAGAACTGGAGGGGACTGGGATAAAGATGTTAACTTTATTTCTTATTTAGCTTTTAAAATTAGTTTTATTACTGTTGTAGTTAAAATAAAATTCTCAACTTAGTCTTTGAGTTGAGGCAAACAGGCAAATATAAGTATTAATAACAAAGGATCTAACAATATACTTAGTGATGATGATTTAATGGATATAAGCAAAACTTTGTCCCTTAGAAAGAGGGAACTTTGTCCCTACTTTGCAGTATCCACAGAAGGGCAAAATACTAGGTTTTGGGAAACCAGGCCCCTGTACCAATGTGCTAAGAGAGAAGCCCTGGGCTCGTTGAGTCAATGCCTTTTCCCCCAGACTGGATTTAGGTAAGGAAGGATCTCAACTACCTCCATTCTATTGTTAGAAAAGACACCAAAAAAAAAAAAAAAAAGAAGTTACTTTTATAATTAATTCACAAAAATTTTGAGCAGGTGTTTTTCAAGAGCTTGTATTTTTGTTTCCTTTAGCGAAGCAGTTTCTGAGAACATTCCTGTCCTGTGTGGCTGCATTGTGAGATGTACCACGGTGACGAGGCCGCTTTGACCCTGTTCACAGCGGGCAAGACACAGCCCACAGGTGGCTGAGACAACTAACTTAGTACAATCAGTTCTCTGGTAATGTTGTACCCCATTCCATCACCCTCCACTGGCTCTGAGGAAAAATGAAACAGCCTGGCATGCACAAGGAAGACTTCTGTACTGCTGCTTTTCTTGGCTGGCCAGCCAGTGTGACAGGTCCAAGAAAATCAGGGTCTGCCCTGTTCCAGGAAATACAAGAACCCATACCATTGCTGACTGTGTTTCATTGAGTTTTTTCCTTTGGGGAGGGAAGCTTTCTCTGTCGGTGAGCTCAGTAAATCATTATGAAGCTAATTTGGCATCATTCATGGAGTTATTTTTGTTAAGAATTGTGCCATTCCTAGACCTAGTGAGGTCTAGGAATTTAACTAGAGATTAAATCCCAAATCCCCCTTTCCACAGAACCCATGGCAACCTGTTTCCCAAATCAATAAGCAAACAATTAATAACCCCTAAAGCAGAAGTGGTACAGAGATTTTTTTAAATTGCAGTGCTAGAAATGTAACTAATGTTTTAAAAGTGGGAAGAAAGCTAAGACACCCCCTTCTTCCTCTATAGCCAACTAATTGCAAATATTAAAACATCTTTAACAATAACATTTGATATAAATAACCGAATTTGACCCAAGACATACAAGTACAGTTAAATTGGCTAATTCTATTTGAAAATAAAAAAGGATTTGAAATTTATCTTTTAAAATAAGCATTTGGAACAGATACTTCCAAAACTGAGTTCCAACTATCTGGTAAAAAATAGATTAATCTAGGGGATGGATGAATGATTGATATAGGTGAAAGGGGAAAAAAATTAGTGAGAATGTTTGATATCTTGATCTGGGTGAAGGTTACATGAGTGTGTATACATGTTGAAATTCACTAAGTTGTACACTAAGATTTTTGAATATTATTGCATGTACCTCAATAAAAAATAAGCCAAAAAACTCACCAAAAACAAAAAAACAAAAATAACATTTGATTAAAAAAGAAATAAAATATGCAATTACAGATTTAAACATTAATATATTTATTAATTATTTATGTATTTGAGATATGCAATGTGATGATTTTATATACATATGTGTACATTGTGAAATGATTCCCCAACTGAGCTAATTAACACATCCATCACCTCACATGGTTACCATTTTCTGTGTGTGTGTGTAGTGAGAACATTTAAGATCTCATCTTTTAGGAAATTTCGTGTATATGGTATTAACTATAGTTACCATATTGTACATAGATCCCCAGAATTTATTCATCTTATAACAAATATCACAATCTTTTTTATCATTAAACCAGACAGAATAAAACTTTGGAAAGGAAGTAAGTATTTAATGCAAGAAGATAATATCACAACAAAATGAATCTAAGAAAAGGAATAATTAGTAAATAGAAAGTGTAATAATAAATTAAAAGAATAGAGAATTGATCAATGCAAGAGACCATTTCTTAAAAAACTCAGTGAAATTGATAATTATCTGACAAGGTCAGTTAAGAAAAACAAAAACAAAACTAAAAATGCCTAAAATTAGTAAAGATAAAGAGTATTTAACCACAGATTAAAAAGATTTAATTTGAATTTAGAAAAGCATACTCTCTTGGTTTTCCCTAAATTCAAGTGGGTACATCCTAAGGCATGGTCCATAGTGACCTACAAATAAAATAATGAAAAATCTACTTTCATGTTTTTTATCTAAAAAATTGAAAATCAGCTTTCCTGATGCAGTGCACCTCACTCAGTCTCTTTGTCAGGCCTGTGTCTCTTTGGTGGGGGAAGGGAAAAGAGGGGAGGGTCCCCCGTGCTGAGGTGGTGATATTCTTTGCCTTTGGTTCACCTTCACTGTAAGTGAATTGCATCATACGCGGTCAACATACACTTAACTAACTGGTCTTCAGGCCAGATTATTTAAAATAATAGAATCTTTACAATTCTCTGAAGTGAGAAGAAAGGAATTTTGAATATCTTTTGTTTTCCATGGAGAGTCCCCCAAAATTCCTTTTGGCAAATCTTTAAAAGAATTTAACTCATGGTCTTCACCCTTGGCTAAGTAGAGACTTTTAAGAAATGTATACAATGTACCCAGTTTAAAAGGGTTCAAACCACAAAGCACAACTTTGTTATACCCTCTTCCCCAGTATAATGTAGGTTCTCTGTTTTCTTATTTCTCCTTTCCAATGGCCTTGTCCCACTTCACAAAAAAAAGTTAAATTGGTCGGGATGCTCTGGGAAACAAACTAACCCCGAATCTCAGAGGCTTAAAACACAAGGGTTTCTCTTTCTCATTTAAGCTGCACATTCAATCAAGGGAAGTTTGTGTCTTTCTGTCACGTTGTCCTCACTCTGTGACCCAGATAGTCACTGGATGGAAGGTTACCAGTCATCATGGCAGAAGAAAGAGAACTCTGGAGGATCTTGTAGCGGCACTAAATGCTCCAGCCTGGAAAGAACGTGTATCATTTCCCTTAAAATGCTGTGGATGGAACTAGTCTGTTGGTGTGTCCCTGAGCTTAGGGGTATGTAAGGAAGTAAGCCTGGCGAGTTAGTGGATGGCTTTAAGACTATCTGGAAAGATATACCCCTCACTTCTGAATTTTACGGTATATTGCTTCATAATAACAGGAACCTTCAGGGCACCAAACAAGAGTATTTGGAAATACTCTGGGAAGCCTCCTTTCAGGATTAATCCATGAATCAATGAAAGTCTATGGGCCTTCCAGTCTTTTCCTCTCTCATACATACTTCTTTTTAAAGGTACAGTCAGTGTATCAGAAACAAGGGTGTTACCCTTGGTAAATTGTTGTGAAATCTGATCTTTCAGGGAGAAGGAAGCCATAGAAATTCTTTTACAACCTTCCCTCATCTCACAAAGATTGTCAAAAACTGCATTGCTCTCTGAGGGAGAGATTACAGTGGACAAAGCAAAGGGGAACAATGACTGTTTCTTTTTTCTTTCATTTAATTAAATGTTCTTTAGCTGCCCTCAACATTCATGTCAGTGATTGAAAAAAAAATCATTTTCAAAGAACAAGTAGAAACTGGTAGTGCCATTTGTTTTCAAAGTAACTGTGGTCCCCAAATTATACTGAATTTTCTCCTTTTGGATTTGGCATATATTATTTAATTATTGGTTAAAACCTGTTTTATCAAGTCATATCTTAAAAATATTTATTTTGTCTTCTAAACTGTGTACTTTTTCTACCCCATTAAAAATTCAAATTAATAGAATAGCTGCTAGGTTAATTTTTTCTGCTGTATATAAAACTTTCCTTTTTCTTGAATGTAGAAAAAGTTTGTTCATGATGTGAACAGAATTAATGAGACCATTTTTGAATTTTTAAGAATGATTTTTAGTTTATTATTCTAAAAGCCAAATGTCAAAGTCTAATACATGTATGCACATATTTGATAAATGTCATATTTTTATTCTATTCCTTGCTTCATAATAACATCATATTAGCTATACATTGCACTGAATTATTAGAAATTGAGATATAAAAACCAACAACTGGACTAGACTTACTCTTATTTTTTCACTTGTAGAATGGATAAATTCATCATATTGAATTTACACAATTTCAATTTTAATCACTTTTAGTAAACTGCATTACAAAATTGATTCCATAGTTTATTTTGCAGTGGTTTCTTAAAATAACACTCCTTGAAATAAATATTAACACATCTACTTAAGTTAAAAAACATAGTGATTTTCTGATGCAAAGTAAACCTGACTTAGTTGATAGACTGGCAAGGAAATGGCTTTGTTAATTAGTTTTCATAGCAAACGTTTTCCATAAGCTGAATGCTCAAACCTATAGCTCAAAGATATTAATAAAATACATATTTAAAACTTGTGATAAGATCAAAAGGATCCTTTAAAAACACAGCATTGGGAAAAGGTTTTGAAAAGAAAAGTAATTAGATTTTCTTCCTATTAAAAGATAAGCCTTTATTTGGAATATAATATACTTATAGAAAAAAGTGCACAGATCATGAATGTATATTGTTCAATGAATTATCACCAAGTGAACCCACTTGTATCTCCATCACCCAAATAAAAAATAGAGCATGATCAGCATCTCAGAGGCTGTCCGCATGCTTTTCTTAATCTACCAACATTTTAAAATATATTGTTTTGAATAAGTTGTTACTAAGCAAAAACTAAACCCCAAATAC
The DNA here is from genome assembly GCF_040802235.1 of Manis javanica. Taxonomy (NCBI): domain Eukaryota; kingdom Metazoa; phylum Chordata; class Mammalia; order Pholidota; family Manidae; genus Manis; species Manis javanica. The sequence goes on from NC_133171.1 coordinate 2,494,283, forward strand.
AACAAACAACAGCAAAAAAGAATAGGTGTGATAGATTAGATTGGTGAGCAAACATTCATGTCCCTACCCTGTACATCGTGATAAGAATATTAATTCCCACCCCAATGAAACTGTCTTTCTTTGGCGGATGGAATGTGAGCAGAAGGGGCCCTGTATCAGCTCTGAGCCCAGGCTTTCAATGTACCACATGCTTCTGACCACGGGCATGAGCAGAACATGCCCACTGAGCCTTCATTCTGGACCTCCAAAGGAGACACATAAAACAGAACAGAACTGACCTACAGACTGAACCAGAGATGCCTCAGTTGACCTATGTAGTTGCCAGCAAGAAAAATAACTGCTTTTTTGTTATATACCCCTGAGATTTTATTGCTTACCAGCAAAGCTGACTAATAAAATAGTCATTTGGCAGATCTCAATAAAGCCTAAGTGAATGAACTCTAATGACTGGGTAACATACCATTTTTTGCTTTCAACAAAATTGAAGAAAGGCTTAGAATTGTCAAAACATATATTACTAAAAGTAATTTCATCAGTGGGTGACTTTCTGGCATATGGTCTGGAAGTGGTGAAACAAACTGAAAAGCATTGCTATAACAAAACTTCCATTCCTATCTATTCCTATGAATAAGGTTTCTCAGGTTTTACATCTTAGAAACATGAAATATGTAAATAGAAATAGAAATGTGAACCCTATCTCATTCAAGCCATAGCAATATTTATCCACAGATACGTGAAAATAACCCAACCTCATTCTTTTTTAAGAGTTCTTTTCCCAATAATTAGAAGACTTGTATTTAATGATTATTTATGGAAATTTGTAATATAGTTAAGTTGATTTGACTAATTATGTACTGCTGTAATAATAGCTCTATCCAAGAGGTAAATAACAGTTAGTCTTACATTCACAGGTAATTACAAAATTAAACTTTCTGTTTATATGCATATTTTTATTATAGAAAATAATGGTGATAAACCTAGAGTTTCAAAAGCAAACATACATAAAATGAATTCTCTGGTGGAGAGGGTAGTGGAAGCAGGATGGAAATATAAATCCAAGGAGAAAAAAGGGATGAGGTACAATTTTTCATTGTTAAAGGAAATCTGATTTGTGTATTTTTAAAAAATGGGTGATGGTGGGTATTGACCTGTTAACGATATTGGGATGCCACTGGATATAATGTGATATAAGTTTTATTTTTGAAACGTCAATAGTTACCAAATCCCACAAATTGTATCTTTGAAAATGTATTAACTTTTGATGAAAACTATGAGATGTCAACCTAAAAATCAAATACATACCTGGGATTTCATTTTCTCTTAGAGGATGTCTGAGATTTAAATCTGAGAGCCACCAATTTAAGCTAATGGTGAACTATGTGTGTTTCCTTTGTAAAGACAAATATTCCAAATTTGCTGACCATTTCTGTGAAGGCAAATGACTGTCAGTTGTATCCACTCAGAAGGCACTGAAAAAATATTAGCCCAATCTACCACTCAAAAGTAAAGATATGATGATATTTTTATAAGGAAATAGAAAGCAACATTTTTTAAAGAGAAACCTGTGCCATGGAGACAGCTTGAGAATCAGTGCTTGGAAATGTATCCATCATTATTTTACTTTGTTGCTGAAAGCTATATTTGTCACTTAAAAATTTATATCTAGGTACTATAAAGAACTGGACACAAAATGACCTAACTTGCTTTAAAAATATTAAAAATATAATATACGTTTATACATCCCAGTGGTTTTTAAATTGATTTGCTAAACATTTAAAAATTCAACAACTTCTGATTCTTTTAAAAGACCAACTAGTTGGCTTCAGGGAAGGCGAACATTTCCTAATATTTGAACCAATGCTTATATAGTTGGTAAGTGAAACCGAAAAAAATGAATGTGATGATTTAGATTGATGTATTTATTTTTTTCCAGTTTGGACCTATGCTTATTTGTGAGGTATCTTTATAGCTAGGACAACTTTTTAAAACAAACATCAAAAGAAATTGAATTTAGAAAAAATATCTTTTATCTCTGTATCACAATGTATTAAACCAAAATTTAGAAAAATAATAATAAAGCCTACTTAATCACATGACTCTTACAAAAATACTGACTTTTATACAGGGGGCATGGAGTTGGAAATGGGAAGATGTTGGTCAAAGTGTACAAACTTCCAGTTATAAGATGAATGCTCCTGGGAATGGAATGTATAGCATGGTGATTATAGCTATTAATACTGTATTATAAATTTGAAAGTTATGAGGTGAGTAGATCTTTAATGTTCTCACCACAAAAAAAGAAATGGTTATTATGTGATGTGATAGAGGCTTTAGCTAATCATTTTGCAATACATGTGTGTCAATTCAACATGTTGTACATTTTAAACTTATGCAGTGTTATATGCCAATTATGTCTCAAAAAGGCTGGGGGAAAAGAGACTATTTTAGGGGAGCAAAGATGATTCTTTTGCTAAAAAAATACTTGTTATCAAGCTATTGACAGGAAAAAATATTGTAAAATGCTTATTTCATTGTTATCTTATCCTTTAAAATTTTCTACCGTTTGTTTTGTAATTAATGTAATCAATAAGTATAATAGTAAAAACATCAAATTATTAAGTAAGTAAATTGGGGTCAGATATGTGCTTGCTCAGACATGTATTAATTGATGGGATACAAGGATAAAATACTGGGAACCACTTATCTATAGAACTTTATGCAATTGAATTAGAATATCATGAAGAAATAGATTGTCAGCATGGAATATAAAAATAACCAAAATTGGCTCAATATGTAGAAGATCCATCATGAAAAAAATTTGAAAAAGATAATTATCCCCCCAAATTTGCCAAAACCAGATGATTTTCTGGATGTTATTTTAGACTCTGAAATTAGAGAGTTCTTTTGCAATTTAAAATGTCCCAGCACATAGAGAAAGATGGAAATCTTCCCAGTTTATTTTAACCTTATACCAAAACCTGATAAAATTATCACAGTGAAAGAAAACTGCAGCTAAATTTCACTTGTGATTATAGAGGAGAAAAAAATCCTAAATAAAATATCATCAATCCAGATGTATTGAAAGAACAACAAATTACTACTATAGTAAAGCTTATTCTTGGAATCAAGGGTGGTTTAGCAAGATATCTATTAATGTAATAGATACAAATGATTTTAAATGTTTTTTTAAATGTCAATGGATTATTTGAGGAAACTAGAAAAAATATTTCTTGACATTTCATATGTTTACACATACACATACACCTACACAAATATATATATAAATGAATACAAAGATATCTAGATAGATCTCTTTTTCTCTCTGTCTCTCTGTGTCTGTCTCTGTTTCAAAAGCAGTCCTATAGACGCATAAATACTTGACGTAAACAGTTTACTTCTATTTCATGATGTTGGAATCTTAGCCAATATAATGAGAAAAGCTACAAGTTATGAAATATTTAGATGAAAGACAGTGTCAATGATATCAGTTTGCAGTTGAAAAATTATTAAAGTAAATAAGAAAATTTAGTAAAATGACCATTTACAGAATGCACATGCAGAACTATTTATTGTAAAAATTTTCCAATAATAAGCAACAATAATCAAGCTGAGAGCCCTTCACAACAGCAAAACAAGAGTAAATTACCTAGTCACATACTTAACTAGAAATCCACGGGATCCATAGGGAAACATTTACATTTTCTAAGGGGCATAGACAACTACAAAAAAAAATGATGTTGCCAGATAAGAAAATTCAGTATTTTTAAGACATCAGTTTTTGTTAAATTAATTATGAACTTATCAGAATTCTAGGGGACTTCTTATAACACATGACTAAATAGCTTCAGACTTCAATTAGAAAAATAAACCATAGTAACCAAGAAAATTTTGAAAACTAACAATGAGAAGAGATTTTTCTCTCATATTTTAAAAAGTAAATTATCAAAATATAATAATTAAAAGTGATGCTCATGTAGATAGAACAATGAAACAAAATCCTAGAATTCCAAAAATATTTAAGAATTTAATATATGCTAACATGACCTTTATGAGCAATAAAAGAAATTACGTATTATTTAAAAATGGTGTTGAAATAATTGGCTAACCATTTTTGGAAAAAAGAAGCCAAATTTCCTGCCCCATCCCATGATCTAAAATAAATTCCAGATTTTGAAGTTGGAAAATAAATCATGTTCATAGTTAAGAAGAGTTCTCTAAGCATGAGACAGGGGTTGGATCCAGGTTTTGTTGATTCAGTCAATTTTAGGGCCTTCATTAAGCTAAATAATGGAACAACGTGAATGCAAAATAGGAAACAAAAGTATCTGTTTAGAACAAGAAAATAAAGCTGATAAATACTGTAGACATTACCAAATACAGTAATACTAATAAAAATTATTACCAAAGAATTAATTTTTATTAATTAATTGCTTTACACACTCTGACACTTTACTCCAGTATTTTTTTTGGCTATATTGCCCTTCACATGCCAATGATTGTTTAATATAATTTTCTAGAGAAAGAATACAAAGATAATTCATCATTTCCTGTCATTTTTGATCAAAGCACTTTCTTTGAATTGATGGATTAGAAAAGTTTCTTACAGCTTCATAACTAATAAAGGATAATAAGTAAATTTTTAGTGTTGTTGTCAAATTTGGGAAAATCTCTAACACATTTCTTTCGTATTAAGTTGGAAGATGTTGGGACATTCCAAGTTTTCTTCTATAGGGTCTAATCTTTGTTTTTAATTGAAGAATCATTGATATACAGTCTTACATTGGTTTCAAATGTACAACACAGTGATTCAACAGTTATCCATATTATTATTGAATCCTCACCCCCTCTAGTGCAGTTACTATCTATCTAGCAAATAGAAAGATGTTACAGAATCACTGACTATATTATCCGTGCTGTACTATCATCCCCATGACCAATTTATATTGTGATTGTGAATTATTGTGCCCCTTTATTCCCCTTACCTCCCCAAGTCCTCCCCCTGGTAACTATTAGTCACTTTTCAGTGTCTGTGAGTCTACTGCTGCTTTGTTCCTTCTGTTCTGCTTTGTTTTTATATTCCATAAAAAATGAAATCATATGGTATTTGTCTTTCTCTGCCTGGCTTATTTCACTGAGTATAATACCCTCCAGCTCCATCCATATTGTTGCAAGTGGCAGAATTTCTTTTCTTTTTATGGCTGATTAATATTCCACTGTGTTTATGTAACCCATCTTCTTTATCCATTTAGCTACTGATGGACACTTATGTTGCTTCCATATCTTGGTTATTGAAAATAGGGTGGCAATAACATAGGAGTGTGTGTATCTTTTCAAATCAGGGATTTTATTTTCTTTGGGCAAATTCCTAGAAGTGGAATTACTGAGTCGAATAGTATTTCAATTTTTAGTTTTCTGAGGAAGCTCCATACTGCTTTCCACAGTGGCTGCACCAATTTACATTCCCACCAACAGTGTAGGAGGGTTCCCCTTTCTCTGTATCCTTGCCAACATTCTCTGTATCCTTGCCAATAAGATTATTTCTTATCTTTTGGATAATGGCCATTCTAACTGGTATGAGGTGATACCTCATTGTGGTTTTAATTTGCATTTCCCTGATGATTAGTGATGTGGAGCATCTTTTCATGTGCCTGTTGGCCATTTGTATTTCTTCTTTGGAGAAATACCTGGTCAGGTCCTCCACACACTTTTTAATTGGATTATTCATTTTTTGGGTGTTGAGGCATATGAGTTCTTTATATATTTTGGGTGTTAACTCCTTATCAAATGATTCATTTATGAATATATTCTCCCATGTGGTAGAATGCCTTTTTGTCTTGGTGATGGTGTCTTTTACTGTACAGAAACTTACGAGTTTGATGTAGTCCCACTTGTACATTTTTTATTTTGTTTCCCTTGCCTGAGGAGATGTGTCCAATGAAAAATTACTCATACTTGTTATGTTCAAGAGATTTTTGCCTATGTTATTCTAAGAGCTTTATGATTTCATGACTTACATTCAGGTCTTTGTTCCATTTTGAGTTTGCTTTTGTGTATGGAGTTAGACAATAACCCAGTTTCATTCTCTTACATGTAGCTGTCCAGTTTTCCCAACACTAGTTGTTAAAGAGGCTGTCCTTTTCCCATTGTATATGCATGGCTCCTTTATCATATATTAATTGGCCACATATGCATGAGTTTATATCTGGGCTCTCTAATCTGTTTCACTGATCTATGGGTCTGTTCTTGAGCCAGTAACATAAGGTCTAATCTTAAAACACTCTGTATTGGTTATGCTCATTTAATTAAAGTTGTCCTTGGTGGTATTGTGGTGGCATTTTATGTTATCTTCCTTGATGTTAGTGTTTGTTGAGAAATTAGCAAAAACATAGATCTTTTTCTAATTTGTTAATATTATTATTTTCTTTCTTAACTGGAAAAATCAAACAACCCTAGGGCTCAAATAAGTATTTCTTACTTGAACACCACTTCCATTTGAAATTTCTTCTTTTCTTTTAATGAATTATAGTTTCAATATTGCTAAGATTTTTTAAAATACAATTTGCTTCTTAATTCTTTATTCTTATCAAAATAATTTCTGTTAATATCTTGGAGAAATACATAAAAAATTTATTATTTGTACATATTAGGATTACATACACTGCATTAGCATTTTGTAATTACTTATACACATTATCGGGAGAAAATTTCTGTTATGGCTATGCATTGCTGAGAACCAACCCTGTGATTATCATTTTACATAGAAGGATTTTGCACAGATTCACTCCTGGCTCTGTACATTTCAAACATATTGTACTTATTCCTGGAAGCCATTCCTACAGAGACACAGCTAGCAATAGCTAAACTCAGAAATGAGAAAGAAACACATCCTACTATCTCAAGTATTCCAAGCTCAACTTCTTTTATTTGCATCTCCTAAATGCCTATAGTTTATCCAAGGTCACTTGACACAAAGTTTAATGTAAAAGACAGGAAGTGAGAGTGAAAGGAGACTGATCATAATTAAAACATATGACTTTTGAAAAGTTTTATGACCATGTTAACACATTAATAAAACCCCTTCCGTAATCCAGAAAGGGTTCCATATACTATTGAGGAGACTGTACCTTACTACTTCATAGAAAATCCTTCTCTAGAACATAAAGGCTGCCTTGTAAAGAATACTATTGATCAGTTAAATAACAGAAGTATTATAAATAGCTATAACTCAGGTAGGTCATTCATAGCCATCAGGCAAATGACAAATGGGAAAAATTTTTGCTACATATGTGACAAATAATTCATATTCCTAGTATAATATTTAATATTGATAATGTAATTCACAAGAAAACACATCAATTAAAAAATGGATAACTACTACATATAGGTTTTTCAAAGCATCAAATTTGTTCTCCAGTTTGATCAATTGATCCTATCTATCTATCATCTGTCTATCCATCTAAACTAATGACAAACAAAAGAATTTAACAATATCTTCTGGTACCACAATGGGTCACAATTATTTATAATTATTTATTAAAAAATAAACAAGTATTCAAGTATGGTTGCCCTTAAAACTTTTAATTAGTTGGGAAATTAACTTACTAATTTGCATTGCTCTTTCCCCAGCTTTATTGAGGTATAACTGACAAATAAAGTTGCAAGATATTTAAAATATGCAATGTGAAGACTTGATAAATCTACACATAGTGAAAGCATATCCCCATCAAGTTAATTAACACATCACCTCACATACTTCCCTTTTTTTTTGGTGAGTGCATCATTTCTCAAGCAACATCTATAAAGTAATTGGTAAACCCTGCTGTAGTTATGTTTGGGCTCATTATTCAAAAATAAAATATAGTAAACACTGAGTTTTAGAACTAGTCAATTTGAAATAAAGAATGCCAATTAAATAGAAAACAACACTTCAGAAGAGAAGAGGAAATTGATAAGGTCTCAGAGAGTGAATGTAGGGAATGCTATTCAGGAATGTGCAGAAATAGACTATCAGACACTGGAAATGAAGGAGGAGGAACAGACACAAACTAAACTAAGCACTGTGCCTATGTAGGCTTGGCCAGGAGAAGTGTCTGACAGCAGAGGGAGGGACAGGCCTGATCAACAGAGGTGTCCTGTGATGTGGATGAGAAAGAAGTTCACACAAAACTATAGGACCACCTTTGGAAAAAAACAGAATGGGCTGGGGTACATTTAGCATGCAGATAATTCTTTTCTTTTCTTCTTTTGTCAATGGTATTTTCTTGATAGTTTTAGTGTAAATCACTGACATTTCCCTTGGTTTTCTCTTTTTTACTACACATCATTTGGTACTGTAGGTAGTACAAATGCTGAAATGTAGGGAGTGGAGTGTGCTTCTCTGGTATTTCACTGTCTACCATCACCGGTCTGATGATGCCGATCTTTACCCCATAGGGGTTGAAATGCTTGAAGAAAGAAAAGTGCCAGCCAGGTTACCCTGATTTAATTCAACAGTTCCATCCCAGTCCACAATTACCGAGTCTAAGAAGTGTCAGGTGCCTTGCTAGTTTCTGAGGATCAATAGGGCAAGTCTCCCTGTCCATGAGGTAGTCACTTACAGTAACCACAGTGCTGTGTGATAAGAACAATAATGGAGCTATCTAATCAATGATATGACAACTTAGAAGGGGGAAGTGAGAATGCTTTCCAAGGCCCTTGTTGAGCTGAGTGGTAAAAAACATATATATATGTTTATCACATGATATATATATCACATGTCCACCAGGAAGGAGCAGGACATTCAGGAAGTGGAAAAATGGCAAAAACAGGGAATGATCTGGTGTGGATGAAATGGGAAGCAAACACATGAAGCTTAGCCTTGCTGTCGTCTGGAGTGGTTATGCTCTTGACTCCTGCAGAAACTCAGGGCACACTGAAGCCACTTTCAGAGAAACAAAGCCGGCTAGAGCATAGAGATTCCGTGAAATTTTCTAGATCAGCTTGTTTTGTCCTGGGGAGAGAAGGACAAGGGCAAGAGGAAGACTCTCTGCATTCTTTTATCCAAAACCTCCCAGGGCTTTTTGTTTCTTTACCTTCAGAATCCTGAACACGGCATACACCTCCCTCCGTAATATGAAGCCAGCATGGTATCCATTTGGCATTTTTCCAAATTTATCATGGCAGGAGAATCATCATTTCAAGAATGAAATGATTCTTGGCAGAAACGAAGGCAAAAAATAACTTTTATATTTGAACAGGCTTGCCTTCAGTAAAAACACCAAATTCAGAAAAAAACATGTAGTAAAACCATGGCTTTCAGAAGTTGAGGCCCTGGAAAACTTCAGACTTCTGAAATTCCTAAAGTTGGGGACAGCCAGGACCAAACCCCAGCCTGCTCTCTCCAGAGGCAAGAAGGCAACAGCTGAGCTCTCTGAACTCACAGAGAGAAGGTGAGAGCACTTGGTGGAGAGAGAAGTTGGCTGTGACAGGTCCCTTGACCACTGTGGTTCTTGGTGATGTTGAGAAAAGACCATTTTGTATTGGTTATCCTGGAGCCCCAAAACATTAAAGATCTGGCAAGAAATAGGTCCAGAAAAAAATAATTCAGTAAAGAACCAACGTGGTCAGTGGTTACATTAGCCCCTGCAGCAACTTAAATGTGGTCAGAGAAGCAGGGAATAGGTGGAACTCTGACCACAGAAGAAATGGCAGCCTTTGATGAAGACATGGATTAGAACCGCTGCCTCATACTCCAGGTGGGGACAAGCATCCACCTGCACTGAACGACAGATATAATATCGTTTGGATATGAGTAATGTGTATATGTATGTGTGGGGTGGATAAAAAAGATTTTGCTTCATTTTATAATAACCCACATGTCAAAAATTCATGCTAACATCATTGACTTTTTAATCAGTCCATTTTAGGACCCCTCCTGAGACCTATGTGCCATACACCCATCTTCATCATCCATAGCAACTCACCAATGAGTTCATCGCCATTCCCTTAATCCTTGTTCCCGTGGGGCACTCCCATCCTAGCAAATGGTCCCACAATGTACACTAGTAACTTGGTCCAGAAATCTGGCACCTTGACACAAAATGCCAGATTATTTTTTGACCTATTTTCTATATAGATATCTTTATTTACTACTTTCTATTAGAAATTGATAATGTCTTCTCCACTGGAGTGTAAGCTCATTGAGAAAAAGTCTAACTCTTATTTTTGTACTTCCGGTGCTTCACATGCTGCCTTAAACACGAATTAATAAAAGTTTTGTGAGCTGAAATAACATTTATAAATCTTGAAAGGGATTAATTGTGTACCACATTATTTAAACACTGAAACATTTTCACATTATCTTCATTATAAAAGTCAAGAATGTAACATGTTAATATTCAAAGAAGTACAAACTGGCCTATATATACAACGGTTTGTTCCCTAACGGCTTTGCTAAGTGAGTTCTACTGGATTCCTTTGGGTGCTGAAACAAGCCCTCTCTTCTCTACTGGCAGGCCAGATGTCCACATGCACTGGCAGGTAGCCCCTCACAAGGTCATTCCACCCCCTCAGCTTGGGATGTGTTCAGACCATCCGTGTTCTCCAACATATTCATTCCAATAATTATTCAGCACTATATATAGAGTAAGCATCAGTCAGATTAGTGCAAAGAATTGTTTCTAGATTTATACACCAAATTCCACTGTTACCTAACAGTAAATCATAATCCTTCTGCTCAAGAATCTTCTATTCTAAAAATAGATAAGACTGACACACCTAGTGATAAGATAAGAAGGTAGACAAACAAAATGAGTACTTCTGACTTATTCCAAGGGCAACAGTCCAAACTAAGTTAAGAAACTCCTAATTCTTCTTTCTCAAGGTGTTATTTTTTTTCTATCATCATTGCTTGTTTTCTTGGAGGGGAAGTGAATCATTTATTTTGACATTACCTTTTGATTAATTCCATTCTTCCTCCATCATTCTTTTTCTTCCATTGTTGTCACGGCGGGAGAAGATGAAGGGAAATATCTCAGTGCAAATGATGATGTGGTAATTTTCCATCTAATTTTAATTTTTATTTTTTGGAAACTCTTGCTTTCACTGGGAACCCTCCCCTAGTTCAAGTTTCTTCATCTTTGCTCCATTGTCTGCATTTCTCCTTTGAAACTTATTTTGAGAAAAAAAAGAAAGCACTGAATTTCATTCTGGAATCACCTTATTGTATTTGGTTTGAATAGTTGATATTTGCTTGTAGTTTCTTGAACCAAACTTCATGTGTTTAGCATAGGATTGTATACAGGATTCCTGAAACATGAAAGCATCTTTCCTCTCATCTTATGTAAAGTTTTGTATGTCATGTTTCTGTGGGGTGAACTGTGCATTACTGCTTACTAAAAGTAATGTTCCACAGGGCATTTGCTTGATTGTCTATGATTGATCAACTTCATTTAGACTAGAACCAGCTGCTTAGGATTGTGACAATATGATGTTTTTGTCATTTTCTAATGAGTTCAATGTGGTTATTTCTCTTTTGATGAAGTGAAATGCTTCTTTAATAAAACCTATTTGTAACATGCATTTACTGTTTTATTTTCCTTTGAATACTTGGTTTAGCTCAGTAGTTGCATACATGGGAAATACATGGAAACCTACTGTGCAATCATTTAACGATGTTCTCATTACCAATGAACAGAGACCCACAGGTGGCTTCCTCAGGAAGAGAGGAAACAATTTGCTTTTTAGGTTTGCTCAGCTTACATTGCACTTATTCTGTAAAGAGCCAACAAAGACATATACACTTCGGTTCCAATTTAACTTATGCTCTCTGTTGCTTAAAATGAAACAGTGTCTATTCTGTTAACAGGGGCTATAGTTAAGGTCTGGCAAGTTCCGTCTGAATTCCAGTACTTCCATGCTCTGGTGAATTAACCGAGAATCATACTATCCAATGTCCCATTGTCAAGGTTGTGCATCTCTTGATACTCCACAAACATATGGTCTGAGGTTGCAATTTTGTTAAAAACAACCACAGCAAAAATAAGGTGGGTGGTAGTCAGCACTGTAGTTCTACTGTCATGCTTGTCAAATGTCTTAGTTTGGGTTTAGCACATCTGAGACAAGAACTTGGGGGCCATTTACTGAGTCATTCCAGGAGGTACAAATGAGGGCACAGAGAAGGGATAAATGATAGTAAGAGAGGAATGCAGGGTGAGGGAGTGCCCAGAGCAGCTAGAACATGTAGCTCCCTACTCCCATCGCTGGCTGGTTGAGTGTCGCCTGGGTATACTCCATTCCCAGTATTCCCAGGCCCTGCTTGTTGGCTGGGATGATTCAGCTAACAGAGGAAGCCTAAGGCAGGGCAGTTGAGAGGAGCTGTTGGGAGCCCACGAACTGTCTGCTGCAGATGATCCACAGATTCGCATGGAGGATATGGAGCATTGGCTACACTGACTGCATCAAGCTTCCTTGCAAAAATCTGGGTAAACCTTGTCTTATGATGACTGCTTTGAAGATACTGCAAAGTTGGATGTTAGCTTAACAAGGGTACTCATCTGGAAACATCTACCAAATAGAGAAGACCATTGCATCTCTGGCAAATAACAGACATTGGTGAAAAGTAGTGTGGTTGAGTGGTGAAGAGCACCATCTCAGGGGTCTGACTTCCTGGCTGTAAATGCCCACTTCAACTCTTGCTATCTGTGTGACATTGGGCCACTTATCTAACCTCTCTAGTCTTGTGTCCTCATCTGTAACATGGAGTTAGTCATAGTATCAACCCCTAAGAGCTGTTGTGAGGGTCAACTGAGATCCAAGATGTGAAGATCTTAGCACACTGAATGGCATACTGAAGTATACATTAACATTCTCATGATGACAAAATGAAGTCCTTCATTCCTTCTCAACTGAAGGAATGTATAGTTGAAGAATTGGTGTTAGAAACTGATGTTTTTATTAAAAGTATACTGTTAGGCAGTCACAAAAAGACAAAGGCTGTATGATTCCACTTATACAAGATATATAAAAATTCACAGAAGCATAAAGCTGAATGGAGATGGCCCAGCACTTGGAGGATAGGGAAGTGGGGAGCTGTTCAATAGATCCAGGATTTCAGATTTGCAAGATGAGACAGTTCTGTAGATGGGTTGCACAAAAATGTGAATCTACTTAACACTACTGAGCTGTATTACTTAAAAATGGATAAGGTGGCAAACTTCATGTTATATGTTTTTTATCTCAATTAAAAATATTTTTAAGAAGTGTATTGTTGATAAGCTCCATCAGTCACTTCTCTGGCATTATGTCTGTGAAATGGAACCCACAGCCTGCAGTGAGCCTTGCTCAGATGCTGTGGTCATCTACTTCAACATTGAAATCTGGATGACATTTCAGATCATCCTTCTATTTAGAATCCATGTCCCCCAAAATACCACTTAAATGATTGATTTGGGGCATCCAAGGGAAGACCGTAGCCAGGAAGAGAGCTTCACTCCTTCACAGAGATATCAAAGCAGACGTTTCTAATGTGAGCACTGCCTCTAAACAGCAGGCATATATTAGGGTCAGGAGGGTGCACAAAAAACATGATTCAGAGGTTTTGCAGATAACACAGATCACTCTGCCTTCAGTTCCATGGAGGTAGATTCAGTTTTCCTGACTGCAAAGTCAAGGATGTAGAAAGCCAATTCTTTAAGAAGGGAGACCACTGTAAAAAAGATGTCATACAAATCAACCAGCATAAAGTCCAGGACTACATTTGACCTATAGGTTCTAGAGTGAGAACCCTCATGATACCTTAGAACACTAAACTGGCCAAGAAGGAAACAAATTTCAATCATGGCCTATTATTTATCGGGAATCCTACTTTCAAAGAATTTTCTCTTAGGGCTTTTGCAATTAACAAGATCACAAAGATACCATGGAATGGGGCTGAACAACCTCTCAGAAGTGAGTCTTTTGAACCTAAGAACAAGACCCTGGGAAACAACTGTGCCTAGATAGTACTATTTTGAAGGGTCTTTCCTAAGTTAATCATTCAGTTTCTCTGAGATTGACTTATGCTAATCATATTTATAAATGACAGATATATAAATAAGACTTCCAATGTAATAACTTGTCTGGAATCTGGACTCCAATTTCTGATTCCAAAGTCAAAATATTAATCAGAAAATTGCTTATGTACATGGAATCAGAAACTAAGAGAGAGATAATTTTAAGGAAGACCTCATATGAAAAACAATCCTTGTCTCCCAGTGGCTTATATCTGACTTGAGTCTCTGTTTCAGTTATTTAACACTAACAAATTATTGATCTCTATTATAATATCATGTTGTTATGCTCTAGTCAGACCATCTTCTCTTTTAACACCTTTGCCCAGACTGGTTTATTTATAGGTTTCCAGCTTACATAGTTACAATTATATTCTTTCCCTGCTTTCTTTAGATGACTCTGATCGATAGAGGTTTTTTTGGCTTGGATTTTACCCAAACTATCCAGCCATGTATTTACTGGAAATCACTTTGCTCATTTCTGCTGATTCCATCCAGGCCAAATGGTCTACTTTCACTTTTAGAAGAAAACAAGTCCTTAGGATATCTCTCTGACAGATTTTTGAGACCATTTAAGGCCATTCTGAGTTTGCAAAGGCTTTCCCCTAGAGCAAAACCAGCAAGGTAATTGGCCTAGTCATGAAAAAGGAGGGTTTTACTGCCTGTGGTTCTGCTCGCATTTTGCACAGTGCCTGAAGCACAGTGCATAGTCCTTATTGCGGAGGACATTCCCATTTATAGGACATTTAATAGTGTCCCTGGACTCTATTCATCGTATGCCAGGAACAGCCCCCAAATTGTGACACTCAAAAATGTCTCCAGAGACAAGCCACTAAGAGAACAAAAAGATGAGCTACATATTGGGAGAAAATATTTACAGAAGACATATTGGATAAAGGGCTATTATCCAAAATAAAAAAAGAATTCTTAGAACTCAACAATAGGAGAATAAACCCAATTAAAAAATAGGGAAAAGACCCAAACAGAAATCTCACCAAAGAAAATATGCAGATGGCAAATAAGCATACAAAAAGATACTGAATACTGTACGTTATTGGAAGTTGCAGATTAAACAATGAGATTTCACCACACATGTCTTAGAATGGCCAAAACCTAAAACACCACCAACACGAAATACTGGCCATGATGTAACTAATAAGAACTCTTATTCATTGCTGATGGGAATGCAAAGTGATAAAGTCACTTTGGAAGACAGTTGGGCAGTTTTTTTTCACTGAACTAAACATACTCTTACCATACAATCCATCAGTCATGTTCTTTGGTATTTACCCAAATGGGTTGAAAAGAGGTACACAAAAATCTGTGTGTGGATGTTTATAGTAGCTTAATGCAAAATGGCCAAAACTTGGAAGTTTTGGTTAGTTGCAGCTAAGATGTTCATTAGTAAGTGAATATGGATAAATAAACTGTGGTACATCCAGACAATGGAATATTATTCAATGATATAAAGAAATGAGCTATCAGGCTACTAAAAGACATGGAGGAAATTTACATGCATATTACTAAATGAAAGGAGACAGTTTGAAAAGGATACGTACTCTATGATTCCAATTATATGACATTCTGGAAAAAACAAAACTATGTTGATGGTAAAAAGTTCAGTGGTTGCCAAGAGTTATGGGGAGCAAAGGATGAATAGGCAGAGCACAGAGGATTCTTTAGGTAGTAAAAATAGCCTGTATGATACTGTAATGGTGGATACATGTCATTATTCCTTTGTCCGAACCCCGTAGAGTGTACACCATCAAGACTGAATCCTAATGTAAACTAGGGACTTTGGGTAATGGAGTGTCATTGGTGGTTCATTGATTGCAACAAATGTGCCCCTCTAGTGGAGGATTTTGACACAGGGGCAGGCTATGCATGTGTGGGATTGAAGACGATATGGGAACTCCATGATTTTACCCAGTTTTGCTGTGAAACTAAAACTGCTCTAAAAAAAAAACAAAGTGCGTCAAAAAAAAGATATAATATGTTAAAAAAATATGGTCCCCTTGGGGTAAACTTGTCCCTGTTGGAGAATCACTAATTTACTTACAGACAAGTTGATAGAGGGGTAACAATGATGGAGACAAGCAGATCATGCGACTGAAAGTTAAAGGGAGTCACTTTACATAGGGTGATCAAGAAGGCTTCTCTGAGAAGCGAGCATATAAACTGAGAGCTGAGTTCTAGAATGAGCCAGCCACAGAGAGGGCTGGAGAGAGGGCCTCCCTGGTGATGGGAGGAATGCTTGCAAAGACTCTGAGGCAGGAGGGAGATGGCATGACTGAGGGACTGAGAGAGTGACTGTACAGCAGTGACAAGTGGGGTGGCAGAAGACATGGCCTGAAGTAAGCCTGGATCACGCCAGGCTGGGCCCTTCCATCGTGATAGAGAACTGGGAATTTAAACTAAGAGTGATAGCAGTGATAGCAAGTCCCACACAATTTTAAGTAGAGGACTGACATTATTTTACTTTTAAAAATAAGGAATTTAAGCTGAAACTTTGGTGTGAGGGGAAATTTTATGTCTACTTAGGTAGACTCTGGTGTCCAGTGCTGTGGCCAATCACTAGATAGATGTTGTTGTGAAAGTGTTTTGTAGATGTGATTAATATCCACAGTGAGCTGACTCTAAATAGATTACCCTCTATAAAGTGGGGTGGGCCTTATCTAATCAGTTGAAGACCTTAAATGGAAACTGAGGTTTCCCAGAGAGGAAGAAATTTGCATTAGGATTCTAACAGAGAAATCCTGCCTGAATTTCTAGCCTGCTGGCCTTCTCTGTGGCTTTTGGATTTGCCAGTTTCCACCATTGCATGAGCCAATTCCTAAAACTAAATCTCTTTATGTATTTATGTATATATTTATATACCTTTACCTCTATCATCTCTGTCTCACATCTCTATCTCTATCTCTATCTCTACTTCTCTTGATGGTTCTGTTTCTCTGGTTAACACTGACTGATAGATTTGGCTACAATGAGATTGTGACCAATGTTTTAATTTGATATCTTTGAGGACAAGGCCTATGGTTTGTTAATTCACCAAATTCCACCTCTTGTCTCAGCAACTTGAATAGAAGTAGCTGACATTCTGGGAAGCCCTGGAGATCTAATATTTGATGGCTAGAGGGTTTGGGCAAATCAGATGTTTGAGGTTCATAGATCATGAGATTTTTTAACTCAGCCATGCATCCTTGGGCCATGCCTCTGTTTCATCCACTGTTCTAAAGTGGGATGTTCCATACCAAAGTAGGTCTAAGGAAAGTCAATTCCCAGTCCCAGGCATGGGCCTTGAAAGAGAGCAGCAAAAGGATAGCACTGTAGACTCAGCCAACATCTAGTTATTTCAATGGGCACAACTGTTTCTTACGCTGAGTCTGCATTTACTTTAGGTGTGCAATCATTTATTCACCCATTGGGTCATTCAGTGTATTTCTTCAGTACCTATTATTTTTTTGGTTCTATTCTAAAGTCCTCAAGGGTCAGAATAAACAAGAGAGAAAGAGTCTCTGTCTCCATAAAGCTTCATTTTAATGATGATAGATAGGGGTGGTAGGTAGGAAAGAAGTAAACTGAAAAGATAAACAAAATGATTACAAGTTGTGGTAAATGCTGTAAGGGAACTAAACAAGAGGGTGGAATTGGGGTGTTTAAAGAGTAGTCAGGGAAGGTGTCTTCAATGCATAAGCAGAAATCTAGAAAATAGGGCACCAGGCAGATGGTGCAGGGTCAGAATGTCTCCAAGGGAAGCAACAGCTTGATGCAGTGAAGGGTCTTGTGGAAGTAAACAAAGACCAAACAAAAGAGAGCAGGCAAAGGCCATTGATTCGGACTGGCTTTGTGAAGCAGGAGAATGAAGATGGAGAAGTGGAGGTGGGGTGGGGCACACCATTATCTGCAGTCTTGAAGGCCTCTGCACGGCAGCCTGGAAAGCAAGGAGTCTTAAACAGAAAGGGGCAAGACTTCCTAAATTTTTAAAAGATCACCCTTGTTGCTAGGTGGATGGATTGGTAAGACAGGAGAACAGACTAGAAGAATGCTTAGGAGTTCATTGTGGTTATCCTGCTAGGACATGACAGTAGTGACACCAAGGGAGAAGCATGGGAGGTAGAATACGGTGGAAAGATTTGAGAGACATTTTGGTAGTTGAATTGATGGAATCATTTTTCTCATAGTGATGGATTACATGTGATGGGGAAGAAGGGGAAATAGCATAAATGACTTCCAGTTTCTGGTTTGAACAATTGGTGGATGACTGGGAAATTATGTTTCTCTATTTCCCCTATAGGTTTGCTTACATTATCAGAATTCAAATATTTATTTTAAAATGGTCTGACTCATATCTTCATCATTCATTCACTAATTCTCAAGTACTCTAGCTTTTTGTTGGTTCGGTAGTCCTACTCTGTAGTTTCTTTACATCTGGCTTTGTAGGCCCTATATCTTTTTTCTTCTTTATTTATCCAAACATTTATTTCCATGAAGTATAAGAAATGCATTCAAATGGATAGATTCATTTTGCTGTCACCATTCTAATTAAGTGAGCTATAGGAGTCAGGCTGTGCCCTGGAACACAATATATGAAGAGCTAAGCTAATAATTAGAACTAGGTAGGTCCCTAACCTGCCCACCCTTCCTATCTCATTCTACAAAAAGGATTAAAAAAATAGTCTTTTCAACAATTTACTTGCCCTATAATTCAGATTTGTATTTAGGAGGAAATCATTCAGACTCTCAGGCTTTACCAAGAAAATCGATTGCTTAGTTTTATCTAAGGAATACATATTTGGTTGCATATTCTACTTTTAGCCCATTTTTTTCCTTTTAAGTATGACCTTAAAAGTTGGACAAAATAGGTATATTTACATAGAGCTGCTCTAAATCATATGGAAGCTTTTTTCACTTTGTATTTTTAGCTACATATGTCATAAATGAACATATTGCCAATGTAAAAATTCAAGCCAATAATTATATGAAACAAATTCAGAGTAAAATATGTAAGTTCTCTTTCATCTATATCACATATGCATATATAGATAATCATGCTCTACTAATTGATATGCAACTTGCTTATCATAGAATGTCTTGAAGATCTTTCATATTTGTATGTAAACAGCACTTCATCCTTTTTAATAATTGGAAAACATTTTGATGTCTGCATGTTCTGTACTTTTTAAAATCATTCTCCTTTTAAAGGATATTGAAGTTGTTTCAAATATTTTGCTGTTACAAACAATTCAAATGGAATTTCCTATGCATGCTTTCTGTGTTCACATTTGAGTATTTCTGATAGACTCATAGAAATTAAATTGTTAAGTTGAAAGATATGTGCATTTCCTTACACCAACAGTATACATGAGTTCTTTACTTCACATCTGTCTAACAATCAACAATGGACATTAATAATCTTCCATTTTTTTGCCAATTTGGTGAAAGGTAAATATTATTCTTTTAATTCGTATTTATTTCTTTATTAAGGAGTTAAGAACATATATTTTCCATTATACTTTTTCTTTTGGTGCATGAATTGCCAGTCCATATTCTTTTCCCACTTTTCTGTTGAGTTGTTTTTTTATTTATAAGAAATCATTATGTATTTACATTCTAATTCATCTTTTATACACATTTAAATGTTTTTTAGCCTGTCCCACATCTATTAGTTTGTTTATGGTTTATTTTATGGCAAAAAATGTTAATTTTATGGAATTAAATCTTCCATTTTTTTCCCTTATGGCACATAGATTTTCTATCTGTATAGAAAGGTTTTCCCCAACCCAAGATTATGAAAGCTATTCTCCTGAATTTTACATACTATTTTTACAGAGTAAAAACTACTTAGTTCTTTATTACCTTGGTAGTCTGTTTTTTGTACATGGAGTTGGTTAGAGATGTAATTCCTATTTATAAAGTGTGTAGGCATTTAGAAAATCAATAAGGAAATATCAGCCCTAAGTGACACATTAGACAAGATGGACTTAACAGATATATATTTTTTAAAAAGCAGAATACACATTCTTTTCAAATATGCATGGAACACTCACCAGGGTATGTTATATGATAGGCCACCAAGTAAGTGTCAATAAACTTAGAGGATTGAAATCAAGCATCTTTTCTAACCACAATGTTATAAAACTAGAAATCAATTACAAGAAGGAAACTGGAAAAACCACAAAAATGTAGAGCCTAAACAACATGCTATTGAACAACCAATGGGTCAAGAAAGAAATCAAAAGAGAAATAAGAAAATACTTAGAGGCAAATGAATACAGAAATATAACATAGAAAAATCATTAGATGTAACAAAAGTGGTTCCAAGATGGAAGTCCACAGCAAAACTGGCCTACCTCAAGAAAACAGAAAAAGCTGAAATAAATAATCTAACTTTACATATAAAGAAACTAGAAAGAAGAGAACAAAACCCCAAATTAATAGAAATGAAGGAAACAAAGATCAGAGAGGAAATTTATGAAATAGAGACAAAAAACACAATACAAAAGATGAATGAAACTAAGAGCTGGTTCTCTGAAAAGATAAACAAAATGACAAACTTTTAGTTAGACTCACCAAGAAAAACAGAGGGCTCAAATAAATAAAAAAGACAGGGGAGAACTTACAACTGATACCACAGAAATAGGAAAGATCAGAAGAGACTACTATGAACAATTATATACCAGCAAATTGGACAACCTAGAGAAATGGATAAATTTCTAGGAACATACAATCTCCCAAGACTGAATCAGGAAGAAATAGAAAATCTGAATAGACAGATTATTAGTAAAAAGAGTAAATCAGTAATTAAAAACCTCCCAACAAAGTCTGGGACCAGATGGCTTCACTGGTGAATTCTACCCAAAATTCAAAGAAGATTTAATACCTATTCTTCTCAAACTCTTCCAACAAATTGAAGAGGGGGTATGCTTCCAAACTCAGTTTACAAGGTCATCATTACCCTGATACCAAAGCCAAAGAAACCACAAAAAAGAAAGTTATAGACCAGTATCCCTGATGAACATAGATGCAAAAACCCTCCAGAAAACATTAGCAAACTAAGCTCAACAATGCATTAAAAGGATTATATGCCATGATCAGGTGGGATTTATTCCAGAGATACAAGGATGGCTCAACATCCTCAAGTTAATCAGTATACAAAATGAAAGATAACCATATATTTATCTTGATAGATAAGCAAATACAGAAAAAGCAATTGACAAAATTCAACATCCATTTAGAAAAAACTATCAGCAAAGTGGGTCAGAGGGAACATGCCTCAACATAATGAAGGCCATATCTGACAAACCCACAGTTAATATTATATTCAATGGTGAGAAGCTGAAAGCTTTTCCTTTAACATCAGGAACAAGAAAAGGATGCCCACTTTTCCATCTTATATGCAACATAGCATTGGAAGTTCTAGCCAGAGCAATTAGTCAGGAAAAAGAAAGAAAAGGCATACAAATTGGAATAGAAGTAAAACTGTCACTGTTTGCAGATGACATGATACTATGTATAGCAAATCCTAAAGACTCCAAAAAATTGTTAGAGCTAATAAATGAATTCAGTACATTTGCCATATACAAAATTATTGCACAAGAATCTATTGTATTTCTATCCATCATAACAAACTATCTGAAAGAGAAATTAAGAAATCAATATGATGTAAAATTGCATCAAAAATAATGAAATATCAAGGAACAAATTTAACAAGGACATAAAAGACCTGTACACTGAAAAGACATTGATCAAAGAAATTGAAGAAGACACAGATAAATGGAAGGCTATTCCATGCTCATGGAAGAATTAATACTGCTAAAAGTTCCGTACTACCCAAAGCACTCTACAAATCCAATACAATCCCTACCAACATTCCAACAGCATTTTTTGCAGAATTAGAACAAATAATTCTAATATTTATAAGGCACCACAGAAAACCGCAAATAGGCAAGCAATCTTGAGAAAGAAAACAAAGCTGGAGGTATCATGCTCCCTGACTTCAAAGCTACAGTAATCAAAATAGTATGTTATTAGCATAAAAACAGACACATAAATCAATGGAACAGAACAGAGCACTCAGAAAGAAACCCACATACATATGGTTGATTGATTTATGACAAAGGAGCCAAGGATATACAATGGGAAAAAGACAGTTTTTTCAATAGATGGTGTTGGGAAAACTAAACAGATACACACAAAAGAATGAAAGGATACCACTATCTTATACCATATACAAAAATAAATTCCAAATGGATTAAGGACTTGAATGTAAGACCTGAAACCATAACAATCCTAGAAGAAACCAAAAGTAGTAAACTGCTTGACATCAATCTTTGAGATGTTTTTTTGGATCTGACTCCAAAGGGAAGAACAATGAAAGGAAAAAACAAACAAATGGGACAACATTAAACTAAAAAGTTTCTGTACAGCAAAAGAAATCATCAACAAAATAAAAATGCAGACTATTGAATGGGAGAAAATATTTGGAAAACATAAATCTGATAAGAGGTTAACATCCAAAATATATTAAGAACTCATACAACTCAATAACAACAAAAAAATCCAATTGAAAAATGGGCAGAGGAACTGAATAGACATTTTTCCAGAGAAGACAGATGATGGCCGGCAGACCCATAAAAAGATGCTCAACATTGCTAATCACCAGGGAATGCAAATCAAAACCACAAGATATCACCTCACATCTTTCAGAATGTCTATTACCAAAAGATAAGAAATAAATATTGGTGAGGCTGTAACGTTACCATTTAAAATCTGTAAGTTAGTATAACTATGTACTTTTTTATTTTTTTAAGTTGGAATTTCAGACTTACAGAAAAGTTGCAAAGAGGTCTGTACCTTATTCAGCTTCTATAAACAAGTTTACATAATCATAGTTCAATTACTGAAAGAAGGAAATCAACACTGATAAAACGCAGTGAACTATTTCATAAGCCTTATTCAAATTTCACCAATTTTCCCAACCATGTCTGTTTTTGGTCCAGGATTCAATCCTGAAACCCACATGGTATTTAATTGTCATATCTCCTTAATCTCTTTCAGCCTGAAAATATCTTAATGTTTCTTTGTTTTTCATGACCTTGATACTTTTGAAGGGTACTAGTCAGTCATTATTTAGAATACCCCTCAATTTACATGTATCTGATTACTTTCACAGGATTAGACTGGGATTATGCACTTTTGGTGAGAATGCAGAAGTGATGTTGTGGAGTATAATCTGATACTCTCATTTTTATTTTTTCACTCAAATTATTCCAGCTTTGGCCATTGTGGGTGCCTCCAAATTGGGGGTTCAAGAGTTTTTTAAAATGTATATTCCATTTGTATGTGTGTTTATTTTATGATATTCTAAACTAATTCTGTTCAGTTGCAAAACAGACAAAAACAGATAGTGTTCTTTGACTGAGCCCCATCATTTTTCTAACACTTCTACTTTTTGGAACCACAGAATGTTCTGGACTTGTCTTATATGGTCCTTATCATTTTGGAATCAACACATTCTCCAAGGAGTCTTGGTTCCTCTTATTAGAGAACACTATTTAAAAACAATATCTGGGCTCTAGATGTACTATTTCCTATTGAGTTGTCATTGCTTCTAGGCCCTCTCAGCAGAGAAAGCAGGAAATATGTCTGTCTACTAACCTATGCATATGATGTTGGGGTTCTTGTTTGCAGAGTCCAAGAATGAATTTAGCAAACGCCCAAGGTAGGAGAGCAAGGGAGAGGCTTTTACTAAGAGAGAAAGTGAGAGGACAGAGCTCTTGGCTCACACCAGGAGGGGACAAGAGCTTGTTGTGGTACATTGCCTAGGGGTTTTATAGGCAGTTGAGGATTTTTGGGAATGTGAAAAAAGCTTAGGGGTGTAGACTTGTTAAATGGTCCCTGAATATTTAGAATTAACTTAACACAAGCAACTTCCTGCTCTGATGATTTCTGCCTGAGATACCAGTGTCTTGGTCTGGGAGCATATCAAACAGGGCCCCCTGATCAGCCCCCAAGGTGGGCTTACTAAAGAGTAAGTTAAGAATCTTACTTCTTAACTTCCCGGATATTAAAATGCAATCTTATCTTTAAGGTGGAATCCTTCCTGCCTTTTGCTATGTTGTTTACAGCTGGATCTGCATGCTAAATTAGTTGCCCAGTTTGCAAAATTACCTCATCAGATCTGAAGGAGGAAAGATAGCACATAGGCCTGGGCCTTTTAGCATGCTAAGGTGAATCTTACACATGATTATAAATGGTTAGCATAATAAACACATGTGCTACTCTTTTTTATCTGGGGAATATTAACTGATCTTACCGAAGAATGACTCTAGAGATTAATGTTTAACAGAGTTTTAGTAGGAGCTTTCCTTGCATGTAGTTACATTGCTCTGACTGCAAATATCCTGCCTTGCTTTTTCCGGAGGCCCTCACCCTACTCTTACTACATCCATGGTCCCGGTCTCTCTCTCTCACACACACACACACACACACACATACACACACACACACACACACACACATAGATAGATATATAGATATAGATATATAGACATCTCATGAACTCATACTGACACCTTTAGTTTCAATCCAATACCACAGTTTATTCTATTCTCTCCTCTTGCCTTATTTGTAACTTTTTTCCTGCAAAAACTGAAAGCCTAGCTCTTATTATCTACAATATACTTATATATTTGTTCAGTCCTTACATAAACGTGAGTAGTACTACGGACTTTCTCAGAAAAACTCTTGAATATTACTTGATATAATTCCCTCATTTTACAAATGAGAAAATCCAGGCCCCTAGTGATTAAGTTGCCAAAGGGAAGAAGCAAATTACTAGGAGAAAAGAATGATAAATGTCAGGATTTTAAATTTTAGTATTGTGTATATTTCACAGGAGAGTTTAGAAAGACAGGAAATGTAATGTCATGTAAATGCTAAGAAGAAGCATTGATTCACTTTTTTCCATCATTGCTACACAAATGAGACCATTCTGGCTAAAAAAGTAAGACATTTGTTCGGCACGGCTTGTGTATATATGGCCAAAGGCCAGAGAAATTAAGAACACGACTCATGTGGTGTTGAGATAGTCTCCGGAAAATGGAAGAACCAAGTGTTCTTTTACCATGTCTAACTTCTGCAATTGAGGTCATTAAAGTTTATAAATCTTGTTGCATGAAGTAAACATAAAGGAAGGATTTTATTTCTTCTTTCTCTCATAAATAGCATCAATATCTTGTCATTTTTTATTATGTTTCAGTTACAGGGACTGAAATTCCTAAAAATGAGATGAACAGAATATCAAGCTTTCTGGAAAACTACTTATATTTGGAGCCTGAAAATGTACAATTATATGCCATAGGTTAAAAATCCAGTGGCTAAACCCCTTCAGTGTTTTGTCTTCTCTCTGCTATGGAGGTTTGGGATCTGTTTTAAAGGTGCATCAGGACCTTGATTTTCTTCTAGCAACCCAGTGCTAGACTGGAGAAGAGGGAGACGCTTTCATTGTCAAGGTAGCAATGGGAACGGTGCCTGCAGCATTTGGGAATTGAAACATGGTGCTTCTTTTTCTGTAAAACAATGTCACATGTAATGGTCAAGGTCTAAGGCTTGTCAGTAACAGAGTGTATGTATGTCTTGGGTTCAAACCTAAATTCCGCAAATAATGTTAATTCTGTGGAAAAATATATTTCCAATAAATCAACTGGGAAATCAACTCAGAGGCTGGTGACATTCTGTTGAGCTCTTGTGTTTACAGTAGGATAGAATTGCTGAGAATTACAGTTTGTTAATTTGTAAGTCTTTATTTAGTTCTCAACAAATTTCATCCTTGCCTTGGATAGAACAAGCCCTTAGAAATAGCAAATTGGGTCATTGTCTTGGTTTTTGATGAAGCTCAGAAAGCTAGTGAGTAGGCCCTAATTCCTGTGGGATAAAGAACAGCATAGGAACTCAAGTGAAGTTAAAGACTGATACAGCTATAGTAATTTCACAAATCATCTTCATTTTCTTCAAAATGACTTTTTCTCTCCAGTTTCAGACTTCCAGAGTTCTGAAAACTCCCTTCTGTGATTTTCTTCTTTCATTTGTGCTTGATATATATTTTAACTTCATGTCATTTATAATCAAATATTTAAATAGAGATGAGTATATAGAATGATTGTAACCAAGACCACCTTCTAGGTACATGAATCAATCACAAATCTTGATCATGATTCAAGACATTTACAGACATTAAATTAGTGCTAAAGGAAATATGCTCTTTCCTTATGTTCTTTAAGGAACTGGGAATTATTTCTGAGTTGCTTGATTGAAAAAGAGATCTATGAAATTGTCATCCTATAGAACACTGAAGGGTTTTTGCTTAAGTAATCATGATATAAAGATTCTTTTTACTGAATAAATAGTTGCCTCCTGAAATAGGATCTTCATATCACAGAATACAGTAGATCTTTTTCAGAAAACATAGTAATTGTTCATATTCAGAATTTTACTGAACCTTTTTCTTGTTTATCAGGGGCAAAACATATAGAGGATTTCTGTTCTTTCTATCCAACAAAATCAAAATGTTTATAAGAAAAGAAATAAGTTTGAGACAAAAACAGATAGTGTTATTTGGACGAATTAACCAAAAAGTATTGTGATAGGGTGTTGAAAAACTGATTCAAGCACATATAATGAACAGGTAATTATCCTCCAAATACATTACATTCTCTCTTTTCATATCTGTCAAGATGAGAAAGTTTCTGTTTAAATTTACAGGGATTCAGACTGCTTAAATTGTTCCCATAACTAGTATTGATAATCAATGGGCTTCACAGAGAGAAAAGAATAGTCCCCAGAGTATGTCTAAATGATATTCTGAAATAGGTCCTACAAATTTTACTGCATTACCAGTTTCTCATTTTTGATCCATTTCACATTTGATACAAGAAATTAAATTATGGCAAAAATATTTATAAAATCAATCTACTTGTTGATGGCAAACAGAATCCTTAACTAGATCTGTTAAACAAAAATTAGTTGAAAATATTCAGGAAGAGAACAGGCAACATTTCAAGTTCTAAAATGAAAAAAAAAATTTGACCTAAGAATTAAAATCATGGGGATGAAAAGTTAAGTGAGCATTTTACTTTTTTATCAGGTGATCTTGTTTAGAATATTTCTTAGAAAATTGTTCCCTGAAATAGACCTAAATGACTGAACGTTATACAATTTATATTAAGAAGGACTTGCCAAGATTCTAGCATATTTCAATTTAATCTAACTCACTATCATAGTTTTCTCTATATTTTAAAATGTTGTTCTCTGCAAATATGAATAAACATGCAGGGTTAAAATGATCTATGAGAAGTCACTTCTGAATCAGCAGATATATTCTTGGGGGTTCAAGAGTTTTTTAAAATGCATATTCCATTTGTATGTGTGTTTATTTTATGATATTCTAAAAAAGGACTATTCAATAATATTTGGATGAGTTTTTTTAATAACCAAACATCCTATGTTAACCTAGTGTTTCTACTTATAGTTAGGATTGCATTAGCTTCAAGTAGTTCTGCTTTGATCATTAAAAGCAACTGAATAGAATCAGTAGATGATACATTCAGGGAAAATGAGTCACAAGTTGTATATAAGAACATTTCTTGAAAAGTAACTAGGATTAAGTCGTCACTGATCCATGGGGGTATAGGCATGGAAACTCAAAAGCATCTCATACCTCCTGCTTCAGGATGGTGGACAGAGTATACCCGACAGCCCACTGAAACATCAGTAATGGAGTTTAGATAAAAAAAAACATACTCCTTGACCTTCAACAATAAAGAGAAAAACGGACAACATTGAAGTTAAGATACTTCAACAAACTTTGGAAAATTGGATGCTGTGTTGACTGACCATGGAAAGCAAAAGAAGCTACAGCCTAAAATACATGTAGATTTAGGGAGCAAGGTGGAGGGCTAAAAGTAGGGTGATCAAGCATCCCAGTTTGCTTGGGACTATCCTGGCTTTAGGGCTACAAGTCCAACATCCCAGGAAACTGCCTCAGCCCCACGTGAAATCGGATGGTTGGTCACTGCAGCTGAAAGTACAGAGTTTTATGTAAAAGTTTATAGAGAGATTGACCTGCTTCCCTGTTTCTTCCCTCTACAACCAGATGTTTAAAAAGAAAGAAAAAGATATACTACACTGAGTATTAGATGTTTGGATACTTTTAATTAGTTTCATGCTCTTCGGTATTTTATAATTAAAAAACTGTAAGATGTAAATGTTATCATTTATACTTATGTTTATACAATAAAATATAAATATATTTAATTATGTATAATTTTATTATCTATACAATGCATATTTTTATATCAAACATAATGAAATGATTTATGAACATATAATTATGAAATATAAAACAATCAAAATCTTTGTACTCAGGGAAAAAACAAGCCTGTGCCATAGCAGTTAGTTATCCAATCATGTTATAATCAGTGATTTAACATAACAGCATGCAGCAAAGCAAAAGCATCTCAATTTTAATTTTATTGCCATTGTATTTTTTGTTTGTATTTAATTACTATTTTTTTTTCTGGTTTTATAGATGAATTCAAGATATAAACCTTAGGGGGTTTATACCCACTTTTACGTCTCTAAATATTTAAACATTGGAAAAGAATTTAAGTATATACTGAAGTGTGTCAGGTCTTTTTTTTTAAAGGGGTTTGATTATTATTTAAGTTTGATATAATTTTTTCCCTTAGGTAGCCTGTCAGTTTGACTCCACTAGATTATATTTCATTTGATTTCCAAGCACATTTGGCCTATGTAGAGCTGAACTTTAAAATCACGCATGTAACAGAGCAACACCTCTGCTACTTCCACCTGTGGTTAGACTGCAGATCACCGCACAGTTCTTTCTTAAATAGGTTACCTTTGCTGGTTCTTGGTCTCTATTAAGTGTGATTAGACCATCAATCACAAAACATACCTGAGAGATAAGAGAAGAGTGAGACAATCAGTGTCTCCTTATAACACCTTCTGATGAGCTTTCCTAGATATCCTCAACAGTCACCAGCCTGGAGAACCCAGCAGTCCCCATATGCAAACAAACTGTCCCATTTGTTTAGGGCAGAGTTAGGAGGGGGATAGGAAAATAGTTATCTCATATCCCCAAGATGTTCTAGTGCCACAGTGAACTTCTGACAGCATGGAGCAAGCACAGCTATAGCGTGATGCTTTCAAATCCATCAATTGTGGAAATGGAAACTTCATCAAAGAGCATCTTGTAAATGAAAAGATCCATTAAAATCTAATCAAGACACTGCCCATGAGCTTAAGAAATGAGGCGAAATTTCAGACTTGGGATTTTAGAGAGGAGTACTACTCAGCAAATTTATCTATGTGGTTGGGAGCTTAAGACACTTTGTGTTATTGTGTCTGCTAGGTACTAATAAAAAGTCATACATTCATCTTCTTGCAAAAGTGAAGCCATTTCAAGAAAACTAAGAGTAATCTAGTTACAGAAACAAAATTATGGTGAGGAATTATATAACCTCTTATTGACTGAGTTATGTCTCCATAAAATTCATATGTTGAAACCCTAACCCTGGAATGTGACCTTATTCGGAGATAAGCCTTTTAGGACGTAGTTAGGGTGAAATGAGGTCATAAGGATGTGACCTTCATCTAATTGGACTGGTGGACTTATGAAAAAAGGAAGAGAGAGACGGGGATAGAAAGAACATTATACTGATGTGAAGGTGACTATGTCAGCAAGGTGACTGTCCGCAAGCCAGGAAGAGAGTTCTCACCAGAACCCAAACTGGCTGGGACCTTGATCTTGTATTTCTAGCCTCTAGAGTTGTTAGAAACAAATTTCTGTTATTTAAACTGCCTAGTTTATGGTATTATGTTATTGTAACCTAAACAGACTAACACACCTTCTTTAGCAATATTTTCAGTAAACATCCAGAACTGGATGGGATTTAAAATATTTCCCATTTCTACATGTTCATATGCATTCATAGCTGACACTCTTGGGCCTAAACTATGATGCAGGTGGAGTTGGCTTTTGGATCCATGCAACTCCAAGTCCTTTGACCTTGTGCATTCACTGTGTCCCAATCCCATGTCCCAGCAAAACAAGCAGTTCTGCTACCAACAATTTCCACTTGAGTACAAGTAGCCTCCCAATTTTTTTTCCACTTTAAATCTCCTAACTCCAAATTTGTAATGAAAAACTTACCCAATGTATAATATTAGGCTAACAAAAGTGTGAATGTCTTTTTGCTTGTTTGTTTTAACAAAGCCAGGTTGTTTTAATGTTTGTTATACTTGAAATACCATTCCTACTTTTAGGGAGAATTTAAGTTTCATTCATTAGTTGCTTTGGATTGATGGGCAGGCTAGGGTGTCAGAAGAAATGGTTCTTATTTCCATATGCATCTTTGCCCTTGCTCTCCCTGGAAGAATAATCTTGGGTCTGTGATAGACTTTGTTGTAAGTCTGTTAACAGGAGTGGCTGGAGTGTGAAGGAGTTGCTTCCTGTTCTGTCTGCTTGTTTCTGCCTCAGGATTCACAGACTGCCTTCCCTTGTAGAAGTCTTCCAGAACTGCCAGATTTTTTAAAATCCATTTTTTCCAAACACTGGACCAGCTACCTCTTTTTTAACTTATTTCTTCCCTTCTCTCCTAAGACTCAAATTCCACCAATTAAAAACCCATTTTTTTCTGTCCCCTTTTGTGCTTTCCTCTTTACAAAATAGAGTTATTGCTGTAGTTACTGCAATTTTTCAGGGATGGGATCCATTATCTCAGGCCCATCAATATCCAGGACACTGGAAAATAGCACCTCCCCTGGATGGTATTAAACTATGCTATTCTTGGGAGGAAAGAAAACCTTAATGATTTCTCTAGGCCCAGAGATGGGGTGCATGGCTTGGGGGAAACATTTGTTGACTGACTGATGGTTAAATGAAAGTAAATGGGTGGGAAGCAGATAGATGCAGCCTCGAGACCTCCAGGAGTGAAGTGGAAATTCGATAGACAAAAATAAGCTGAGTAGTTATGAGGCAGCATAATAACCAACATCTCTGAGACACAGGGCATTATGAGAGAACAGAATAATGCAGTTTTTTGGGAGTGTGGTGTATGGACATGTGCACATCCCTACCTATGGGTTATACTGTATATAATCAGAGAGCAACGAGTAGACAAAAGGAACCCTGAAAAAATGACAAGAGATAAACTACAGATGTGATTTAGATGAATTAAGAGTTATACTGATTATTGCTGCTTACGAATCTGGTAATCTTGAAGCATAATATCCTTTATGTAAAGTAGCAATTTTATTATAATTGATAGAACACTAAATCAAATTCAGGAATATGTTATTTTATGGTGTATCATTCAGGTAACATAGTTTTGTGCCAGAAATTTAATAATCTATGTGGATAAGACTATTGATAGCTTTTGGATATCACAGAAGACATAGTATGTCTTATTATTTATTGTTGATTGAAGTTATAGGCAATCATGCAGAATTCTTTGACTATGGAATTTTAGTATCAATGAACTAATTGTATGGTCCTTCATATCTCTAACAAAATCACTTTAAAAAATTTACATTAGAATAAGAACACTTTTCAGTAAGATTTTTATTTTTGTGTTCTCCTTGTCTATAACAAGTCCATATATATTTGTATACATACATTTTTTTAAGGACAAAGCCTGATGATCAGCATAAAGCAGGAGTTTGATTACTGTCAACAGTTATCCAAAGAGGGTGGAGACTTTAAAAATATGCAACTGCATATTTTTTTCTGTGTGAGTAATATTTGTTAGTCTTTTCAATTTAAATCAGAGAACAAACATTGCCAAAAATGTACTAAGTGAAAGGTGAATATGAGTTAATTCTTGTGCTCAAGTCTGGATAAAAGGGACTTAAATGTGTGAAGACTTAACAATAAATAATTGCTAAATGCAAAGGGATAAAGGTTCAGATTGCAGACTTGGGCACATCTGATTCAAAGCAGTGGACGGTCCTTAGTAAGCCAGGAGATTAAGAATATTGTAACCAGCAGGAATGGGTTGACAAACAAAGAGAGCAGGAAGCTTACTTTAAAGGCATAGCACTGAATCACAGAATTAAAAATGCTCACCACCTTCCTCCTTTCTCCTAGCAGATGACCTTTCTTGCACTATGCTCACAGACAACAGCTATTACATAGGAGAGCCTTCAGCTTCCTGCCTCTTAGGATCACTTTACGTTCCAAACAGAGTGATTGAAAAAGACCCACACCTAGATAAATACTTACAAAATTTTTAAATTTCACAGATAAAGAAAATAAATTCTAAAAGTACACAAACAGAAAAAAAATATTCCAGGTAACATACTGCGTTACTCAGGGTTCTCCAGAGAAACAGAACCTGTAGGATGTAGATATATATATAAAGAAACTTATTATAAGGAAATGGCTTACATGATTAGGGAGGTGACAAGGCCCCAGAAGAGCTGATGTTTTGTTTTGAATGCAGTCAGGCAGAATTCTTTCTTAACTCGGGGGAAGGTCAGCCTTTTTTGCTCTACTCAGACCTTCAACTGATTGGATGTGGCCCACCCATGTTAGGGAGGGCAATCTACTTTACTCAGTCTACCAATTCAAATGTTAATCTCATCTAAAATACCCTCATAAGAACCCTCCTGCACTGTTGGTGGGAATGTAAATTAGTATAGCCACTGTGGAAAACAGTATGGAGGTTCCTCAAAAACCTAAAAATAGAAATACCATAAGACCCAGTAATTCCATTTCTATGAATTTATCTAAAGAAAACAAAATCTCAGATTTGATAAGCTATATGCACCCCTATGTTTATTGCCACATTATTTACAATAGTCAAGATATGGAAGCAGCCAAAGTGTCCATAAATAGATGAATGGATAAATAAGATGTGGTGCATATACACAATGGAATATTACTCAGCTATAAAAAAAGAAAGAAAACCTGCCATTTGGGACAACATGGATAGACTAAGAGGGTATTATACTAAGTGAAGTAAGCCAGGCAGAGATAGACAAATATCATATGATCTTACGTGTATACAGAATCTAAAAACAAAACAAAACCAAATGAACAAAAGAGCAGTAGACTCATAAACACTGAGAAGTGACTGGAAGTTACCATGGAAGGGTGGTTGGGGTGGGTGGGTGAAAGAGGTGAAGGGATGAAGAGGCACAAATCTCAATCATAATATACATTCATCACAGGGATGAAAGTAGAGCATAGAGAATATAGTCAATAGTTATGTAACATTTTTCTGTGTTGACACAGTAACTACACCAGTTGGGATAAGCATTTAATAATGTAGATAACTGTTGAATCACTATGTTGTATATTTGAAACCAAAGAATATTGTATATCAACTACACTGCAGTTAAAAAATATTAAAAAGATCAGATTGGCTATAAATAAACAAATAAATAATACCCTCAAAGAAGCACCCAGAATAATGTTTGACCAAATATCTGGACACCCTATGGCTCGGTCAAATTTACGTATAAAATTAACCACCACACACACAAAGGCCAGCCTCATACTTTTTCTCCACTACACTGTGTATCAGAAGAGAGTAGCTATAGGTTTGTGAGGGAAAGGCTGTGGCCCAAGAATTCTACTTCTCAACAAGATGTCATTCACACATGATGGGAGCACAAAGAATATTTTAGTATATAAGGGCTCAGAAAGTACCCCTGTGTATGTCCTGAAAAACTTCCTTAAAGATGTATTATAGTTAACTAAGACACTAAATCTAAAACTGAAAAATATGAAATATGGGGTTAAAAAGGACTGTAGGAATAACTACACAGATAAATGGCTAATATTTTTAATGGTACAGAAAAAAAACTGAGTATCAGTAAGAATGGAACCAAATCCTCAAAGTAAGACACAAATAAATATTATCCTTTAAGACATAAATGATATTTGATATTACAAATAATCAAAGAGAGGCACATTAAAATAAAAAGCTATTGTTATCTATGAAATATGAAAAATCAAAATGTTAATAATCTTCACTGTTGTGAAGCAAGACCTCTCATTTACTATTCATGGGCACATTGTTTTATGGAGTGCAACTTTGCAATATGAATGGAAAGTCAAAAAAAGACGTTCTAGTCTTTTTTTTTCTTAAGGTATCATTGATATACACTCCTATAAAGGTTTCATGAGAAAAGCAATGTGGTTATTACATTCACCCTTGTTATCGAGTCCCTCCCTATAACCCCATACCCTATTGCAGTCACTGTCCATCAGTGTGGTAAGATGCCACAGTGTCCTTATTTGTCTTCTCTGAACTACACTGTCTTCACTGTGACCCCGCACACACGATGTGTACCAATCATGATACCCCCAATCCCCTTCTCCCTCCCTCCCCACCCCCCACCCCCACACTGCCCTTTGGTAACCGGCTACTCCCTTCTTGGAGTCTGTCAGTCTACTGTTATTTTGTTCCTTTAGTTTTGTTTTGTTGTTATACTCCACAAATGAGGGAAATCATTTGACATTTGTCTTTCTCTGCCTGACTTATTTCACTGAGCCTAATACCCTCTAGCTCCATTAATGTTGTTGCAAATGGTAGGATTTCTTTCTTTCTTAAGGCTGAATAGTATTCCATTGTGTATATGAACCACCTCTTCTTTATCCATTCATCTACTGATGAACACTTAGGTTGCTTCCTTATCTTGACTGTTGTAAATAGTGCTGCAATAAACATAGAGGTGCATATGTCTTTTCGAACTGGAGAAGTTGTTTTTTTTGGGTAAATTCCTAGGAGTGGGATACCCTGGTCAAATGGTATTTCTGTTTTTAGTTTTTTGAGAAACCTCCATATTGCTTTCCATAATGGCTGAACTAGTTTACATTCCCACTGGCAGTGTAGGAGGGTTCCCCTTTCTCCACATCCTTGCCAGCATTTGTTGCTGCTAGTCTTTTCTATGTTGGCCATCTTACCTTGTGTGAGGTGCTATCTCATTGTGGTTTTAATTTGCATTTCCCTGATAATTAGCAATGTGGAGTATCTTTTCATGTGCCTGTTGGCTATCAGAATTTCTTCTTTGGAGAAGTGTCTGTTCAGATCCTCTGCCCATTTTTTAATAGGGCTATTTACTTTCAGGGGGTTGAGTCATGTGAGTTCTTTATATATTTTGGATGTTAACCCTTGTCAGATATGTCATTTATAAATATATTCTCCCATATTGTTGGATTTTGTTCTGCTGATGGTGTCCTTTGCTGTGCAAAAGCTTTTTAGCATGATGTTGTCCCATTTCTTCACTTTTATTTTGTTTTCCTTGCCTGAGGAGGTGCATTCAAGAGAAAGTTGCTCATGTTTATATTCTAGAGATTCTTACCTACGTTTTCTTCTAAGAGTTTTATGGTTTCATGACTTACATTCAGGTCTTTGATACATTTTATGTTTGCTTTTGTGTATGGGGATAGACATTAATTCAGTTTCATTCTCTTGCATGTAGCTGTCCAGTATTGCCAACACCAGTTGTTGAAAAGACTGTCATTTTCCCACTGTATATTCATGGCTACTTTACCATATATTAATTTACCATATATGCTTGGGTTTATATGTGGGCTTTCTAGTCTGTTCCATTGGTCTATGGGACTGTCCTTGTGCCAATACCTAATTGTCTTGATTACTGTGGCTTTGTAGTAGAGCTTGAAGGCAAGGAGCATAATCTCTCCCACTTTACTCTTCCTTCTCAGGATTACTTTGGCTATTTAGGGTCTTTTGTGGTTCCATATGAATTTTAGAATTATTTGTTCTAGTTTGTTGAAGAATGCTGTTGGTATTGTGATTGGGATTGCATTGAATTTGTAGATTGCTTCAGGCAGGATGGTCATTTTGACAATATTAATTCTTCCTTTCCATGAGCATGGAATGTGCTTGCATTTATTGGTATCTTCTTTAATTTCTCTCATGAGTTTCTTCTAGTTTTGAGAGTACAGGTTTTTCACTTCCTTCAATAGGTTTATTCCAAGGTATTTTATTCTTTTTGATGCAATTGTGAATGGAATTTTTTTCCTGATTTCTCTTTCTGCTAGTTCATCATTAGTGTATAGGAATGCAACAGATGTCTGTGTATTAATTTTGTATCCTGCAACTTTGCTGAATTCAAATATTAGATCTAGTAGTTTTGGAGTGGATTCTTTAGGGTTTTTTATGTACAATATCATGTCATCTGCAAACAGGGACAGTTTAACTTCTTCCTTGCCAATCTGGATGCCTTTTATTTCTTTGTGATGTGTGACTGCTGTGGCGAGGACCTCCAGAACTACGTTGAATATAAGTGGGGAGAGTGGGCCTGCTTGTTTTGTTCCTGATCTTAAAGGAAAAGCTTTCAATCTCTCGCTGTTCAGTATGATGTTAGCTGTGGGTTTATCATATATGGCCTTTATTATGTTGAGGTACTTGCCCTCTATACCCATTTTGTTGAGAGTTTTTATCATGAATGGATGTTGAATTTTGTCAAATGCTTTTTCAGCATCTATAGTGATGATCATGTGGTTTTTGTCCTTTTTGTTGATGTGGTTGATGATAATGATGGATTTTCGAATGTTGTACCATCCTTGCATCCCTGGAATAAGTCCTACTTAATCATGATAGATGATCTTTTTGATGTACTTTTGAATTTGGTTTGCTAATATTTTATTGAGTATTTTTGCATCTATGTTCATCAGGGATATTGGTTTGTAATTTTTGTGTGTGTAGGGTCTTTGCCTGGTTTTGATATTAGAGTGATGCTGGCCTCATAGAATGAGTTTGGGAGTATTCTCTCCTCTTCTACTTTTGGAAAATTTTAAGGAGGTTGGGTATTTGGTCTTCACTAAAGGTTTGATAAAATTCAGCAGTGAAACCATCTGGTCCAGCAGTTTTTTTCTTAGGTAGTTTTTTGATTATCAATTCAAATTTCTTGCTGTTAATTGGTCTATTCAGAATTTCTATTGCTTCCTGGGTCAGCTGTGGAAGGTTGTATTTTTCTAGAAAGTTGTCCATTTCTTCTAGGTTATCCAGGTTGTTAGTATATAATTTTTCATAGTATTCTCCCATAATTCTTTGTATTTCTGTGGTGTCTGTAGTGATTTTTGCTTTCTCATTTCTGATTCTGTTTATGTGTGTAGACTCTCTTTTTTTCTTGATAAGTCTGGCTAGGGATTTATCTGTTTTGTTTATTTTCTTGAAGAACTAGCTCCTGCTTTCCTTGATTCTTTCTGTTGTTTTATTCTTCTCAAATTTATTTATTTCTGCTCTAATCTTTATTATGTCCCTCCTTCCACTGACTTTGGGCCTCATTTGTTCTTCTTTTTCTAGTTTTGTTAATTGTGAGTTTAGACTATTCATATGGGGTTGTTCTTCTTTCCTGAGGTAGGCCTGTAATATACTTCCCTCATAGCATGGTCTTTGCTGTGTCCCATGGATTTTTACAGTGTTGAATTATTGTTATTATTTGTCTCCATATATTGCTTGATCTCCGTTTTTATTTGGTCAGTGATGTGATTATTTAGGAGCATGTTATTAAGCCTCCATATGTTGGTGGGCTTTTTCAGTTTCTTTGTGTAATTTATTTCTAGTTTCATACCTTTGTGGTCTGAAAAGCTGGTTGGTACAATTTCAATCTTTTTTAATTTACTGAGGCTCTTCTTGTGGCCTAGTACATGAACTATTCTTGAAAATGTTCCATGCATGCTTGAGAAGAATGTTTCCTGTTGCTTTTGGATGTAGTGTTCTGTAGATGTCTGTTAGGTCCATCTGTTCTAATACATTGTTCAGTGCCTCTATCTCCTTACTTATTTTCTGTCTTGTTGATCTATCCTTTGGAGTGAGTTGTGTGTTGATGACTCCTAGAATGAATGCATTACATTCTATTTCCCCCTTTAATTCTGTTAGTATTTGTTTCACATATGTAGGTGATCATGTGTTGGGTGCATAGGTATTTATAATAGTTATATCCTCTTGTTGAACTGACCCCTTTATCATTACATAATGTCCTTCTTTGTCTCTTGTTAATTTCTTTGTTTTTAAGTCTATTTTGTCTGATACAAGTACTTCAACTCCTGCTTTTTTCTCCCTATTAGTTGCATGAAATATCTTTTTCCATTCCTTTTCTTTCAGTCTGTGTATGTCTTTGGGTTTGAAGTGAGTCTCTTGTAGGCAGCATATAGACAGGTCTTATTTTTTTTATCCATTCAGTGACTCTATGTCTTTTGATTGGTACATTCAGACCATTTACATTTAGGGTGATTATCGATAAGTATGTGCTCATTGCCATTGCAGGTTTTAGATATGTGGTTACCAAAGATTCAAGGGTAATTCCCTTACTCTCTAAAAGTCCAATTTAAGTCACTTAGTATGCTATTACAGACACAGTCTAAATATTCTTCTTTTTTTCCTAATTTTTCTTCCTCCTCCATTCTTTATATATTAGGCATTATATTCTGTACTCTTTGTCTATCCCTTGACTGACTTTGTGGGTAGTTGATTTGATTTTGCATCTGCTTTGTAATTAATCATTCTACTTTCTTTACTGTGGTTTTCTTTCCCTTGGTGACAGCTATTTAGCCTTAGGAACCCTTCCATCTATAGCAGTCCCTCCAAAATACACTGTAGAGATGGTTTGTGGGAGGTAAATTCTCTCAGTTTTTGCTAATCTGAAAATTGTTTAATCCCTCCAGATTTAATGATAATCTTGCCAGATAGAGTATTCTTGGATCGAGGCCCTTGTGTTCATTGCATTAAATATATCATGCCACTCCCTCTGGCCTGTAAGGTTTCTGTTGAGAAGTCTGATGATAGACTAATGGGTTTTCTTTTGCATGTGATCTTTTTTTCTTTCTCTGGCTCCTTTTAAATGCCTGTCTTTATCCTTGATCTTTGCCATTTTAATTATTATATGTCTTGTTGTTGTCTTCTTTGGGCCCCATTTGTTGGGAGATCTGTGCACCTCCATGGCATGAGAGACTATCTCCTTCCCCAGATTGGGGAAGTTTTCAGCAATTACCTCCTCAAAGACACTCTCTATCCATTTTTCTCTCTCTTCTTCTTCTGGTACCCCTATAATGTGAATATTGTTCTGTTCAGATTGGTCACCCAGTTCTCTCAATATTCTTTCATTCCTAGAGATCCTTTTTTCTCTCTGTGCCTCAGCTTCTTTGTATTCTTCTCCTCTAATTTCTATTCCATTTACTGTCTCTTCTACTATATTTAATCTGCTTTTAAATCCCTCCTTGTATGTTTCATTACAGATATAGAATTTCT
This sequence comes from Manis javanica, assembly GCF_040802235.1. NCBI lineage: Eukaryota > Metazoa > Chordata > Mammalia > Pholidota > Manidae > Manis > Manis javanica. Next base: position 2,533,614 of record NC_133171.1, read on the forward strand.
TAATGATTGAATCTCTGTCCTAAATTCATCCCTGTGTTCTTGAATATTTTTCTGTACCTCCATGATCATGTTTATGATTTTTATTTTGAACTCTCTTTCAGGAAGATTGGTGAGTTCAGTTTCACTTGGGCCTTTTTCTGGTGTTTGTGAGATTTTGGTTTTATCCTTTAGTATTTCATGTTGCCTCTAGTGCCCAGAAGCTCTAGTCTCTGGATCTGCTCAGCCCATGGAGTGATTTTTGGGTTTGCAGGGGAGTGGAGCTGTTGCCTGAGGGGAGGAAAGAGCTGTTTCCTGCTTCTCAGCTGCATTGCCTGTCTCCATTGTTAGAACCAGTGGGTGGAGCACACATGTGTAAGCCTCTGTGCTCTACATCTGTAGCTGTTATAGGGTGGGGCCTCCCTCTGGGTGGCCTGACTCCAGGGCAGGGACTGCCTGTTTGCGAGCTGGTGCCAGCAGGCCAGTAGGAAGGTGCAGTGGGGGAAGGGCTTTGGTCACTTCTGATCAAGGCTTTGGTACATTACTCTGTTTTGTGAGGTCTGCCCTATTCTGCAGATGTATGCAGTGTGGCACAGCCTTCTTTCCTGTTGCTCTTTTAGGATTAGTTGTATTAACTATATTTTTGTATTATATGTGGTTTTGGGAGGAGTTCTCGGTTTCACTTCACATGCTGCCATCTTTAATCTCCAACATTCTAGTCTTTTTACCTAACATTTCCAGTTTTGGCAATTTGTCCTAAGCAACTAATTCAAGATATGTACAGAGATGTAGGTACAGGATGTTGGTGTGAAACAGAGAGATTAGAACCAATCTAATTTCCAGTACAGTAATGGTGATTTATCATATTACAAGGGAATGACATGCAGCTCTTGCAAGCTTGATTTTGAAGCCTATTTATGATCTGATACCTCACTTGTTCCACAATATTATAAGAAAAAGAAAAAATATAAGTAAGTCAAAATATAACAAGGTCTTGATTTTGTTAAATATATTTACAGGAAGAGAGAGTTTATGGAACTGGAAGTTTAAGGAAACTTAAAGAACATATAGTAAGATGTTACCAGGCCTTCATTATAGGAAATAGGATGAAAATTAATTTTTCTTTGCATTTTTCTATTTTCTATTGCACTTTTATTTAAAAAATAAAACAAGTTATTTATCAAAGACTATTTATAAAATTGTCTATTAGAAAATCCAGAAAATATTATAAAAGCAAATAATTTGTCCTACAGATAAACCTATAAAGAAACAGAGACTATTTTACACCAGTAGTGAAGCAAAGGAGGAGGGTGTAAGTTAGCAAAATTTTGTAGAAATAAATTTAGAAATGTGCTAATTATAACCTCAAAGAGTTGATTTTGACTTAGCAATTCAATTGATCAGATTCTATCTTAAAAGTATAAATAGTGCTTTGAGAGATTTATATATATATGTGGGTGTTAATTGTAAGGCATTCGGAACATCCTAACTATTAACAGTTGAAGGGATGCTTGAATAAAAAATAGTGGATTCTTATGCTATATTATTGGCCACTCATTAGAGATTATATTGTTAAAAATTTTTCAATGACCCTGGAAGACAATCACCGCATAACATTAAGTTAAAAATGTAGGCTACAAAATTGAAATAGGATAAAAGTTTTATCAATATGTGAATAATGGGAGAAAACAATCCAGAATATATTTAGTAGTCTTTTCTCAATAGTGAAATTATAGATAATTAAAAAACCTTATTTTGTACCTTTTTTTAAGGTCCATATATAAACATAAGAAGAAAACCAAAATCTTTTAACCACTTTCAATGACTTAAAAGATATCTCCAAATTCCTTAACATGTCACACAGGCCTGTTGCCAGTCCAGACTCCAAAATAATCTCAAGACACATTCCCCACCATCGTCCAAGGGATTTGGTATTAAAACTTGGCTGGTAAACTTACATCTGAGCAAGCTGGGTTCTCCTTTGCATGTCTTTGTGTTAAGTTGTTTTGCTGCCAAGAACAACCTCCACTTGTTCAAACCTGGTTAGTGGTTAAGTAAACACATCCAACATTCAATTAAGTGTCGCCTTCTAGGGGAACTTTCTAGATCTTTTCAGGTAGGTAAAATGTCCTTACTCTCTGCTCTAATATTATGGACTATGTTCCTCTCTTATAACACTTACTGCATTATCTTAAGATTATTTTTTGTCAGTGTCTGTCAGGAATATATAAAAGTCTCGAGAAAGTAGGATGTCTTCTTTATATCCTGCAGCAGCTTGTGGGTACTGGAGGTGCCCAGTTATAGGAACTCAGTACTGTTTAAAACTATTTAGTTTTGAATTAATGGATTACTGATTACACTTAAATTCCTAAAATACACAATTTGCCACCTCTTGCCACCCTTGAGCCCGGCCCATGTAGCCTGTCTCCCGGGGGGCCCTGACTAGGTCTTGGTTGTCTCTTCATCTGAACACCTCCTCTGTGCCATCAAAAGTGCTTATTCGATTGCTCAGCTGTGTGTTGCTTTGTCACATTTTAGGGTTCTGAAATCTGCCAAGGAAACCGTAGTTTTTGTCTTCAAATAAATGTTCATAGATGTCTGCCCTCAGACTCAAAGGAATAACATTGCATCAGTCCTGTGCTTTAATAACAGTCTCAATAAATAAAGCATGTAAGTCAAATCTAATTTTCTCACCTTGAGCATCAGTCAATGATGTGGAAGAGGTAGGAGACTGAACAATAATATTGAATTGTAAATGTTCATTACAAAGTTGTACTTATTATTTTAATTGTTTTTCTTTTAGTTGCTCTGTTAGATGCTTAACATTTCAATTTTGTCCAGGATTCATGAATTGACCTCTCTGACTAAAATCAAGGCCTCTGAGCTTATTTAAAATTCACTTGCATCATCATCAATTTACTAAATGAAATGTGTTCTTTATGTAACCAAGTATTATGGGCTGGATTATGTACTCCAAAAATATTTGTTGAAATCCTAACCCCCAATATCTCAGAATGTGACCTTATTTGTAAGTAGAGTCATTGTAGATGTGATTAGTTAAGATCAACTGGAGTAAGATGGCCCTTTAATCCAATATGACTGGTCTCTTTATGACAGACACACAAGGTGAAGCTGGCTGCAGGAACACATGAGCAGAGACTGGAGTGATGAATCTAAAAGCCAAGGAGTGTAGCAACAATCAGAATCTGGGAGAGAGGCATGGAACCGATTCTCCCTCAGAATCTTCATAAGTAACCAGCTCTGCCAACACCTTGATTGTGGCTTCTAGGCTCCAGAACTGTGATAGAATAAATATCTGTTGCCGTAAGCCACACAGCTTGTGGTACTCTGTTAAGGTAGCCCGAAGAAACTCATATACCAAGAATTCAGTGTAACATTAACAGTAGATACCATATCACAGGGGCCAGTGAACTATGACCAGTGCATCAAATCCTGCACATTACCTGTTTTTATAAATAAAGTATTATTGGAACATAGCCATGCTCATTGTGACGGTTGCTTGTATATTCCTACAACAGAGCTGAGTAGTTGTGAAGGGACTATCTGGTTTAAAAAGCCTAAAATATTCACTGTTTGCTCCTTGAGAGAAAAAGTTTACCAATTCTCACTACATCCTACTAAGTTTAATGAAAAGATTGAAAATACCTAGCAGTCTAACTGTAAATTCTATTTAGCTCTGATGACTGAAATCCACTCATTATCTATATTAGGACTGGCTATGCTGTAATAACAAACATGTCACAAATCTAAGCACTTTAATATAGTAAAGGTTTATTTTTCACTCATAGTGTCCACTATGTGTCTGGGTCTGGGTGACTTGGCTCTTTGCAATGATTTGCAATGTAGGTTACTTCACTCCCATGTCTCCACTACCTCATACTCTTCTGTAAATACTGTAGATTTAGAGAGACTGGAGAATTGCTCAAGGTTTTTTCATGGATCTGGCTAGAAACAACACGTTTCACTTCCTCTCACATCCATTACATAGCCCTGTCTAACTGGAAAAAGCAAAACAAATAGAATATTTATGAGTACTAGTGTCTCCACCATAGCAATATGTTGATAGTGTAAGTCTCATAAGATTAGCGCTTCAGTGACTCCAGAAACCAAAAATATATACTCATAGTCAATCTTGTTGAAGAGTCACAGATAAGGTAATTCCACAGGAATCTCTAGTGGCCATTCATAAACTTGCAATCTTTATATATAGAGGGACTGAGATTTTGTAAGCTATAAATCACTTTTTTTTTTGCTGTTTCCAAAGAAATACTTTGTATTATTTACAGTGCATTAAAACTAATAGCTCCAGTGAAGAAACATTAAAATCTGAATATGCACTCTGGCACTGGGTTGTATGCATATTTAAGCATTGTTATTAATCTCTGCCTTCTTCATACATATTGAAGAAGTTGGCTCCAAAAGCCACACATGTTAGTCATATATGTCAAAAGAAATTATGTATGTAGGCTTTTCCATGCAGGTGTTTCTTGCTGGACCCAAGCAAGTAGATTAAAGAAAATGGAATACTGCAGACACACAAAAATTTTTATAATCCCAGCTCCTACTCCCTAGCCAGCAGAGAATGGTGTTGACCCATCTACCCCCTGCCCTGTAAAGAGATCATCGGGAAAAGTTGTCAATGGGTATTTGGGAGGGAAAGAGCCTTGGATAAGGTTTATACCCATGGTGTCCGGGTACAACGACCCCTGCTCTTGTTCCCCTGTGGTGGCAGGGCCTTTTCAGATGTTCTAAAGATGAGGCAATTCCTACTTCCCTGGCCTTCCTGACATTGGGCATCCTCAGGTCATTCACACCCTGCCCCAGATAATGCCTTCACCACACTGGCAACTGCCCCCTGGCTCTTTCTGAGTGCCAGCATGGCAGACCCAGAGGGAAGGTGTGCCTCCTCATGCAGTATTTTTCTCACCCTCGCCAGCGTTCCTTTGTTCGGTAGTCCACAGGAATGGATGAGCTGCTCTGCGATCTTTGTGTGTCTATGCATACATGAGAGCCTGTTTGCACATATAGGGGACGTTTACCTGGGACAGAGTGGCTGGTCAGTCACGGCAGCACCGGCCTAGGGGAGGGGTGGAGAGGAAACACCCATTCTCTCCTCTCCTCAGTTCCTGGTTTGTTTGGTCAGGCATCAACCAGTCACCAGGGACCCACCCACTGAGTTCCTCCCAGTGCTAGGGGTGGGGAAGTAAAGAGCTGGGGGAGCGGGGAGAGAGTGGAGCAAGGGTGGGAGCCTACAGGGAGAGCTAGGAAAGAACAGCAGCTGGTGCAGGGAAGCCATGGAGCCATGGTGCTAGGGGAGGGTTAAGCCTGTGCTGGGGGGCAGGGGGGAGCAGCATGGAGCCGGGAGAGACTGAGACCTGCTGCCCTGAGAATAGAAATAGTGTGAACCCCTGCTAAAATCCCCAACTTCCTGCCCTTGTCTTTATTCATTCTCATCAAATTCATAGGAAACTTGCTCCAGGTGGGGAACTACCTGCTCCCAGAGCAACCTCCACTAAGGCCAATTACTCCCTCCCAAACACCTTGGTGACATCCTAGCCTTGAGGTTTATCTGAAATGCAACTGTTGCTGATTGATTGCTTCTAGACAAGCTGATGTAGCTATTTAAGAAGTTAGTGGGAATCAGGGCTTTTGTTTTGTTTTGTTTTGAGGATGGTCAAATCAGTTCACCTAAAAACATAATTATGAATTTCAATTTTCTTCATAAACCCTCAAAAGCATGGAGTAATCCTTTGAACTATTAAACTATATACATGTGCATATGCAGGCAAAGTGTAAATAAAGCCAAGAAAATAATATTCTGGAAAGAAGTAGAAAGTCATCACACTTAACTGTCCTGTGTGATGGTAACATAAATTTGTGTTAAATCTATAGATACTGTGAATTCATGTTTCTCACACTTTTAAAATAGAAAATCAAGTTCTGTAATAAGTATTGCAGTACAGATTTATTGGAGTCACTGAACTCAATAGAATTTTTAGACATTTGTACACTTTTCTGGGGCAAAAAAATATTAAGTGGATTTCAGTAGTAGATGAAATTAGTTACATTTACATGAATTTGACTAATCACATATGCATCTGTGTAAGAAATCAATTACTTTTCAACTCACAAAGTTAACTATTGTTAATGCTGGAATCTACAGGACCAAAATTGTATCTTTACAGTTTGTAAAGTTTGTCCACATTTGTCCTGCATCACTTCATTTATTTGCTTGATTCCTGCAATAATCTCAAGAGGTAGATACTATGAGCCTCATTTTGCAGGTTAGGATGCTGAAGCATAGGGTTAGTGACACTCCCAGGATCACAGGACAGTAACTGATCTTGGAATGCAGGTCTGACTTCAACTACATTTTCAAGAGGCTCAAAGAAATAGGAAAAACAACATGATTGTCCATTCTTAGCAATCACACTTAGCAAGTGTTTATTGAGCACTTACTCTTTATTAGATCTGCATATACAAGCACCGTCCATTGAAATGTGTATTTTCCCCATTTGAATGTTCACAATTGGCTCTTTCTACTCAGGAGTTACTCTACAGCACTGCTTGCTGAGCTTTTCTCCCATATAATACTCATGTTTACCCTGGGAATCAGTTCACCGGACCACTCAGGGTATTCTGATCTTGTTCTTAATTATGTTTCACTGGTACAGTGTTGGGGTTGGCTTTTGATTTCCTTTAGGCACATTTTGTGTGCAAAGTTTAAATCTCAAACACAATGAAATAAGTAATTTGATCATTTTTAAATGAAAAGGGCTAAAGAAGTCTCATTTTGGGAAGATTAACTTTTCTGTTGTCATAATATTATTTGATGTTTTCTGTTTTTCTGCAAGTATGCAGTGGATGTAAAAATAAAAAAGTAGCTTTTCTGTGGAATCAGTATTAATTAGCTCAAGAAAAATTGTAATTATAGCTGGAAAATTCCTGAAATATAATGAAATAATAATAAAATATTACTAGCAGATGAAATGTTTTAAAGTCCAGGACCCAGTGCCTCTGGATTTACCATCTTTATTACCATGCACATGGGCAAATTTTTCTTTAGCCTTTGTTATCAGGAAGCTCAGAGTCTAACAGAAAGCCTAATCTTCATTAACTATTCTTAATGCCCTTCTCCATTTCTTCTGCAAGATTTTTCCTGATACTTTGAGTTTTATATCGATGAGATAATACCTTAATTATGATTTGCCTCAATTCCACTAAGGAAGTTGATGTGGTTTATTTAACATTATTTCAGTGTTTATTGAGCACTTATTCTTTATTAGATCTGCATATACAAAGATAAATAAACATAGCCTCTACCCTCAAACAACTTATGAATTTGATTTATGAATTCACAAATAGACAATATGCAAACAGTTAAATAGCATATGCATAGATGTAAACATAAGATCTAGGTCTTGTGTGAATCACATATATACTTTAGTTTTTGTTAAGAAATTAACAGTTTCCATCTCAGAGTAGGTGCTCAATAGATATTTGTGGAGTGAACAAATAAGTTAGTGCCCATCAAGAAAAATAATAAAATATGTATAAATAAGTAACTTTAAAAAATTTTAGAGACAACAAAATTATATTTTTGAAATGTGGGGACAGATATTACTAATTCTAGACTAATCTCAAGACAGTCAGAAAATAAAGTTCTCATGTCCTCCCTTGTTCCAGGGTCTCTGTAGCTTGTAGCACAGACCACTTCATGGTGTTCCAGGGTTCAACTCCACACAGACATTGAGGTCTTTGATATACAGAGGACCTCATGTGCCTTGAGCATGTGATGTGAAATCTGGAATGAGCTCTCTGAATAACCCCCCAAACTTCATTCTCAGGTTGTATTCAACTAGGTTGCTATAGAGAGCATAGTGCACATTCTTTCACTGACTATTTCATGAGGACCTTCCATGCCAAAGATCCTTTCAGATGGGGGATAAAAGGGATTAAAAAGTAATCAGTTTAAAATGAAGTTTTGACTGTTCGGACCAACTGAATCACTATTACGAAAACAGTGATGTCTTACAAATACATTGAAGCATGCTAAGAACTGATTTGGAAAGAAAAAAATGTTTCTGGAAGATGTCTCAGAATGCTTTCAGAGTATCTACTGTTGAAATCACAGGAAAGGTTATTTATTAAATAGATCTGATGCAGTCAAAAGTGTCTCATATCTTCCAAAAATGGGCAGTGGAGTTCCTTCTTAGCAGCAAGCCAATGAAAAGGGAATTTTACCTCTTATTAGGCATTCTGCAATCCTGTAGCCCACCTTCTGAAGGCCTGTGCAAGGTAAATAGCTTTCTTTTTTTCCTATCTTATCTTGAAAATAGGAAAAGTTTAAGGCAAAAAAAGGAAAGAGCTTTGCAAAGGCATTACAGATTGGGCTAAATTGAGTTCCTCCTAACTGCTTGTTATCGAAGCTGCCTGTGGTACAAAAAGTGCTCTTTGCCACACAGATTTCAATTTTTAAATGTGTTGCAAAACCTGGGTAAGACTTGCTAGGGCAGTCCAATCTCATTTGTGCAATAAAAATATGTGAAGGTTGAAAGTGGTCAGGCAACCAAAAATTGTCCCAATACATCAGATTTGGCATGTCTCCCAAATTCATTAGACCTTTGCTGAAACTCAATTGTTTATCTTAAAAACCATCAATAGGTGAATGGCCTAAATGTTCACAGGGCACTCAAATACAGAAGGAATGAAAAAAGAGATACCAGATCAAACCCTTCTTTGAAAGAAATTACACTTGAGGACAATTGAAAATGTCAGAGCAGATTGGTAAAACTCCTGGCTATACTTTAAACTATTTTGCATTAAAGCTTTTCTGACTATAATTTGAGGGTCTAACAATCAAGAAAGATTAATGAAGACTGTAAATACTCTTGGGTTATTTCTGGGTGGGGGTTTTTAATGTATCCGGCAATGGGTAATGGTAAGTAACCAGGCCTAGAACCTTCTTCCCTTGCTGCTCACTTCCTGCATACCACTCCTTTTTGCCCCACTATCCCCACACCAGGGCTGGAAGAATATGTGGGGCTTCTTCCTCCAAACATACTCTGTAGGAAAAAAGATCTTAGATCTCCTGACTTTTCTATGCCAACTTAAATTTACATGATCTTTCTAGGTCTTATTTATGTGATCAATCTCTCTGAGTTTTAAAATTCTGTTTAGGTTTTCTGAGATCTTTATCAGAGCCAGAGTTTTGGGTACTTACCAAGTTTTCATTGGTTCTTGATTACACCAGGGCGTAGGGCTGGCCTTAGGCAAAATTCTGGTTGGAAAATGTTGATGATTCAGCACTCCGGCCCTCACTTCTGGGACCTCCCTTTTCTTGATACAATAATTCCCCATTTCATCCCCCTTTCTTTCTCTTCTTTTTCATCAGTCACCATCCCCAAACTAAATGCTGCCACCAGGGCCCAATGGCACCTACCCCACCTCTGCTTGCCCAGGTTCCTGGGTGCTTGGGTGCCCTACCCAGGCCTGACCTCCCCGGTAGATGTTGGGGCTACCCTCGCTGGGGACTGCCCTGTATCTCAAGGCACATGTTCACTGACTTGTGTGGAGGTGTTGCATTCCAGGCCCTCCTTTCTTCCCCCGGCAAACTGCACCCTAACAATGGCCTCCTGGAGACTGTGTATCAAGCATCATGTGGAGAGCTTGTCAAAGAAAAGGGACATATTCTTTCCACCTGTGCTGTTGATTTGTTGGGTCTGGGTTGAGGCCTGGAACCTTTATATGTAAAAAGTGTCCCAGGTAATCCTTAGGCAATCAGAAATCAGATACATATTTCAGATGTCTGCCTTTGCTCCCAGGAGAGCTCAAATAGGAGAGTTTTAGACAGGTAGGCAGAGAAGGTGGTACCTTTCTGTAGGCATTTGCTTAAAATACTAAAGCTTTGAGGAGGCCCAAAACCTAGGGCAAGACTTTTTCCAAGAATAGTATGTTGTGAGGCCTGTAGGTCTCCCACTCAGCTTCTGCGTTGTTTGCCGTAGCGGATGTTAAAAATATGATGGAGTGGAAACTAGCTCAGATGCAGCCAACTGATAGCCAGTCAAGAGGCTTCGGTGTGGAAAACTCCCCTCTGAGTCATGGAACACATCTTTTTGAAACATTGTTTTGAACAATGTTTTTAGGGGAGAATGTTTCCAAGTTGACAGTAATATGCCCATCCATTTTTATAGCTCAGCCTTCCTCAAACTTTCTGGTCTCAGGTCTATTCTTAAAAATGATTGATGACCCCAAAGAACTCTTGAAGTGTAGGTTGTATCTATCAATATTTATCATATTAGAAATTCAAACTGAGAAATATTTTCAACATTTACTTATGAACTCATTTAAAATAACAATAATAAACCATTATATCAACATTAGTAATATATTTTTTAGGGAAAATAACTGTGCTTTCCAAAACAAAAAAAAGAGGGAGAATACCATTGTTTTACATTTTTATGAATCTCTTTAATGCTTGCTTTAAGAGTAGAGAGCTGGATTCCCATATGTGCTTCTACATTCAATGAATTCAAAACAATGAATGATTTGTTTGCAACATCACAGGTCATGCAGCTTTTAAGAAATGTCACCTATGCACATGGGACAATGACATTTATAAAAGTGAATAACATCTTACTATTATCATAACAGTTTTGACCCTGTGAGCCTTTGGCCCTTGGCACACACTTTGAGAACCACCAGTTAGTTTTTCTATCCCTTTTCATCTTGTTTCTTGGTTCTTATATGGATAGGATAAAGATAAATTGGAACAATTTTCTTTGTGAACAAAAGTTACCAATAGTGGTTCTTAATACTATTTTTCTGAATGTTCCAGATGAAACATGTGGAAGCTGCATGTGAATAGTCTTTGGCAAATGTATGTGTGTTAAATAATCTTCATAAATTGAATTTAGTCTCATGGTTATTCTTTCAAGGAACTATTTTATTTCAAAAAGCCCACACTTTCTGGTAATAAAAAAAAGGGATATAGTACTTGGTACAAGTGGTAGTAGAATGTGTGACACTCTCCATGACCTGGGGATGTGGTTACTTTGGGAAATGGGCAGCTTTGATTAATCATGGGGGATAGGGTGTCACAGACCAGCAGCTGGATTTAGTTTATCAAATAAATGTCAGGTATGGATGAATGTCCCTTATGGAGGGTGCACTGAAGATGAAGGATAAAAAAGTAAAAGAAGCCTGTCATGGACCTTGTGGGTAATAAAAAGACTGTGTGAGAATACACTATGTTGTGTGTGTGTGTGTGTGTGTTGGGGGGGTGGGGGTGAGGCAGTGGTCCACAGTACCGTGACATACACACAAATACAACCATGCAGTGCAGGACATACAGGTTCCAACCTCCATGTAATTTGCTGTTCGCGATTATGTCTGCCTCCCTGTAGTCGATTCATAACGATCTGGAAAGGACTAAAGACCAGCCCAGGTGCCTACACTGAGAGTGGGGGTGCATATCTGATGACACAGCCCTGAAGAATATAAAGGGAGGCGGTGATCTCTGTGAAGTGAGGGAGGTTATTTTTTCCAATTAGAACAAACATTTTGCAGAGTAAACATCGTAGGCTAATGAACCTCCTTAAATTCCAACATGTCATGGGTTTGTATAGTTGCAAATTAAAAATAGCAATATGTGGTGCTATGGAAAACCCAGCCCTATACTTCGAGTGTATTGAAAAGGAGGAGAAATAGGAGAGTGTGGACATTATTTTGGTATATTTATGAAGATTTGTAATGAAATACAAATTTTGGGAAAGGCAGGTAGCTTAGTCCTTACATAAAAGTTACCTGAATACAAATCTGAAACTCAAATGATAAGTCAAACCATAGGCTCTATATTAATAAGAAAGTGTAATTCCCAAAGAATTAAATTTTCAAAAGCACTTAATACTACTTGGATTTGAGATATGGTTCTTGATGATATATTTTCAAGATGTCATTCTTTTTTTTTTTCTACTTCAGAGTCAATCCAGGTTAAATCTAGTGAATAGTGAATCATCATTTTTAGCAAGCTTAGCAATCTTCATTGTCATTTCTATTAAGTGTTTAAGAATTAACTCACATGTCATATCAATGGTATCTGTTGTCATTTCTATTTTTAAAAATGTATTCACTATTTCACTTATTTGTACCAAGGAGAGCATTTTATTTTATTTTATTTTTCCTGAACGCTATCTTGTTTAGGTATTCTTTTTAAACAATAAAATATGCTACATTATATATATATATACATATATGTATATACTTACAGGTAACATAGTCTATGTACCTGATGCATTTTCTTCCCTTTTTTTCTCCAGGGAAAACCACTACCCTTAAGTTCATGTTTCCCTTGTACATATTTATACTTTAACTACAAATCTCCATGTGCACAGTCAATATTGTTTTGCTTTATGTAAATGCTATTGCATTGGGCCTACCCTTCTGTAACTTTCTTTACTTCCTCAAATGTTATATTTATGATATTGTTTCTATTAATCCCCATAGTTTATTCATATTCACTGCTGTATAATATCCCATTATATGAATATACAAAGACAATTTTATACATCTAAGTGCCCATCCCATCTTCACATTACAGAATTATCTTTAATGAGCATTCTGGTCCACACCTCTTTGTACACATGGGCTGGAGTTCTCTAGGGCATTTACCTAGGAGCAATATCATTGGCTTCTAGGAAAGAGCATCTTCACCTTGACGCAGTATTGTCCCATTATCTCTAAGGTAGCTGATCTAGTTATACTCCCACCAGAAATGTCTGAGTCCTCTTATGTTTAGGATGATTAACATTTTACCAGTCTGAGGGCTTTGACAGATTCACCCACTATCCTTTTCCTGCTCCTTAAGCATTTTTTGTCCACTCAAAAAGGTCTTGCTTCTGGGGGAAACACACACACACACACACACACACACACACACACACACACACACACACACACACACCCCAAATCAGACTAGTATGCTTCCAAGACTGACACACACTTTCTCTTACTGCTAAATGCAACGGTCCTGTTAGTGTTAAATTGCTGTGTAATGCATTGTTTTTACGATCAGTTATTGAAACATATCTTTGTGGGTGCAAATAGTTACCTTCTAATTAGCCTTTTGCATATTTCCAGAAGGGAAAACTGTTCTGCAGTCTCTGTCTTCAACGAAATGTATGTGTTAGCCTTTCTGGGAAGCATCATTTACTGAAACTAATTTAAGTGAGCCTATGTTGTGCCAAGAGGATATCCAGGAATTTGTTATATAGAAAAGTTGGGAACATCTGTAATTAAGAAGAGTTTTGAAAATACAATGGGCTGAATGACATGCGCGGCTACTTAGTAATAACCAAACAAACTTGGGGCAGCTATACTCAGAGGAAGAACAGATACATCAGCAGCACAGCAAGTAACACGATAATATTCCTAAAAGAGGAGGCTTCTTTGGTACCTTTGGGCTGTAGAAAAATCCTTATGTCGGATGGTAAGGAAAATGACATTTCGTGAGACAGTATTTGTTACTTACCTCCCCTAGCTAAAGTTGTATATATACATGGACAATAATTTATCAGCAGTTGCATACTTAATTTCGAGAGAAAAAATTATAAGCATTAAATGTACATGCATGGAAGACACCTGCACAATTACCTGCACAACAAATAACCTGATTGACAACAAAAAGGAAGAGCAAAAACCTTAAAATAGTGTAAATAAATAATGAAGGAGGATTTAATTAATTGCCTTTTCAAAGTGAAAAGGCAGAATTAAAGATTAAACAGGAATATAATTCTATTCCTTGTTAAATATTTCAGTAAAAGAAAGCCTTAGTGATTCATAACTAATTATAATTTATACAATAAAAAGCAAGATGAATATATAGAAGTATTTACCACAGTTTACGAGGTGTTCACCACCAGCCCTACCAATATTACTACGTGATTTACACATATGCACACACATACTCTAATACACCAGCCCCATCATTCCCTGTGGGTGTGCACAGACATGCACACATCCCACAGTGTAATATTTCTAATATTTTTGAAGGAAAAAGCAAGCAAATGAGGGCACAAATTATGACATCACAATACTGGTATAGCCAGAATGGTGAGCTATTCAATTACCATTGTACATCTATTAGTACATTACACAACTTACTTCAGGCCATTTTTCAAAAATTGCTGAATAGATTTCGTTTCCTGATATTTCATCTGTTTGCCTTACTCTGCTTATCTTGTTCTTCATTCTCCTTCTTCCCCCATTGCTTGAAGCATTATATTACTTTTATTTTCTTCTATAGTCACTTGTGCTTTATAATAATATACTTCAAGTTTTCTATCATATTGCATTTTAAGTCAGTGTTTAGCCCTTATTAGAAAGAGATTTAAGATTTTCAAGGTACAAACATGGCCTGCTATACTAATGTGAAATCTATGTAATGGTGTTCAAAAATACCTTCTTTTAATTAAAAGGAAATTGAACCTAGTGGTTTAAATTCAAAATAAAAAAGTCTTCCATGGTTCCATCATTGGTATGTATATTTAAAATATACATGCATATATTAAAAAATACATGCATTTTTATCCACAAATAATTTTTATATATGGTAATGACATAATTTTATCTAATTTAACTGCCTTCCCACTGGTTAATTAAGTTGGCCTTCATTAACTGTCCTTTGGGATAGTTCTGTGTAGCATTCAGAAATAGATTCAACATATACATACACATATGTATTACATATGCACGTATCCTTAAAAATCTGCAGGCTACAGCCAAAATTAAGTGTTTCTATAAGAGTTCCTCATGTGAAAGAAAATAATTCCCTTGTTTTTCTTTTTAGAGTTCATAAACTATAGAAATAAAAAGTTACAAAAGTTACCTATGTAATTAAAATAATGACATGATATTTCCAAAATAGTTTTAATCTGAAAAACTTCTACTGTTGTGTAAACATTATCTAAGACCCATTTTTCCAAGAAATTCAAGAGCTGAAAACCTAACCCCGGAAGAGAGAAAAAAGATGAAAAAATTAAGAAGAGACAAAGTTACAAAAATACCCAATTGTATAACTTGACAGACTGCCATAGGAAACTAGAGAAATAAACAAAGAAGGCTTTAGAAATTATGTAAACACCCCAGCCCATTTAAATTGACCACGATACTAACAAAGCTTGGGCTTGCAGGGGTCCCTGTGAGTTCCAGGAGCTGTAGGCTGTTCCAGGTGCCTAAATGGGTCTCTGACAAAAGGGACTCAAACCTTCAAGTCTCTGGTAATTTGCTGTGATTTCTTTTCTCATGCTAATAAATCTTCACATTTGTTCTTAATTCTGTATTCATAATTTTGTGTTCTTATGCTTACTGGGAGAGTGCTCTCCAAATACAGCTGCCAGATGAGTAGTCGGCCAGGACTGCCATAATACCACAGATGGGGTGGCTTAAACAACAAATATTCACTTTCTTACAGTTCGGGAGGCTGCAAGCCCAAGATCAAGGCGTCATCCAGGTCAGTTTTCTCTGAGGCTCTTTGACTTCTATTTGGCCATTATCTCCCTGTGGCTTCACCAGGTCTTCCCTTCATGCTTGTCTGTCTCCAGATTTCCTTTTCTTTTAAGGACAGCAGGCGTGTTGGGTTAGGCCCATCCCAGTGACCTCATTTTAACTTAATTACTTCGTTAAAGGTACTACCTCCAAATATAGGTCTCATTCTGAGGTACTGAAAGTTAAAACTTCAGCACATGAATTTTGAGGTGACATAATTCAGCCCATAACACCCGATTTGGCAAATAAAAATACAGAACTCCCCGTCAAATTTCAGAAAAACTATAAATATATATTTTTTTAGTATATATGTTTCTGAAATTCACATTTGACTGGGAGTTCTATATTTTAACTGACAATCCTATCCTCAAACTAAATAAGCTTCAGGCAGGGAGACGTACTCTACGAGGGACAAATACTCAATGAGGAAAGCCAAGGAACCACTAGGATGACTTCCTTTTACAAGCGAGAGGAACTTTAAGGAACGTCCATTGCCCAGAAGGCAGCAGCCCTGAGGCCCCGGGTTACATCAGGGCTCAGAGCCCCGAGGCTTCCCTCTCTCCCCAGGCCAAGCCCTTCCAGGACTGAGAGAGTTCCTGGAACCTGTGTGTATGCTCAGTCCAGGGAAGCTTCCAGAAGCAAGCTATGAGTCAACAGGGTTGGGTCTGGCTTTCTCCCGGTCTGCTCTCTCACACTGACACACCAGAGCACCCAGGGCCCTTTTACCTGACTGGCCACCCACCCCCTCTGCCCCAAGCTGGATACACTCTGGGATCTGGCCAGGCTCCAGTGAATTCCCCGTACTTGGAAGGGGCTGTGGGGGGCTGGCTCCCAGTTGCTCTCCTAATCACAGCAGGTCTTTACTTACAGAGCCCTTTGAGCAAGCTCTAGATCTTCCAGCCCTAAAAGTGTACAAATGCACCGAGACAATTTTGCACTGAATTTTAGGGGACTTTTAGGGTTTCTGAAGTTCCAGTTTTTGGGTCACACAGGTTAAGCACCTCTGTATTACACCATGCTTACGCACCAGTACACACAAGGAGGCTACTGTTGCACCGAACCTGAATGTGTCCGCACTTCCTAACAGTGAAGTATGTGTGTCCTGAAAGACCCAGGACACAACCCGGGGTGGGATGGGTCTGAGAATGTAACACATTCATGGGGGTGGGAAGCATTGCCAGGCATTTCTCGAGCTGCTAAAGTGCATTTTTAATAGAGGACAATTCTTAAGAAACCAGAGTTCTCTAATTAGGGATTTCAGGCATCAGAAAGAGCTGACTGGGAAAATATTTGCATGTGGAGAAATTTCCTGGTACCACTGAAAGCACGTGGTGTCAGGAATTCCCCTCACTGCCTGTGCAGGCTGCTAGTAATTCTGATAGTAAGCACAAGCATTCAGTGGGCACTCACAACGTCACTGGTGACGTGCAAAAGACTTTGACAACACCTCTGGGAGGCAGACACTATTATCTTCCTCTTTATTTGGGGGGAACATTGAGGCTGAAAGTTTAAAATCTTTCACTCGAAGTCAAGCAGTTTCATTCCCGTGAGGGCATGAAGCAGTCCCACTGTGTGCCGACTTCTCTGCAGCTGTCTGAGGTTAGAGATAGCAGGCTGCCAGGTCTGCTCTGCCCACTTGCCACCCTCCCTTTTTTGCCCTCTAGGCAAACAGCTGGCACAGGGACAACTCCACTGGCTGCTGTACAGCTTCAGTTCCCAGATCACTTGGGAGGGGGCTTAGGGAGATGCCCCAAAGCCTGGTCAGAACAGATGAGTTTGGATTTACTTCTTACAAGGTATGTGGAATTTACATAGCTCCTTTATCACCATAATTTTCTAAAAAAAAAAAAAAAGAAAGATATGGGTTACTATATCAGTAACAGGAGTGAATGAATAAGACCTGGCATTTCAATGACTTTTTTTAAAAAAGCCCATATATCCCCACCTTTGGTCCAGTGTCCTGACTCAGCTGTTCAGGTGATGGAAAATGCTAAATTAACCGTGACCTGGCTTGGTCATCTAGACAAGAATGTGATCCAGAAGTAGGCCTTTGCAGTCCAGCCTCATTGGCCCAACCGGTTTTCTGATGTCCCCTCCCAGCCACTGACCTCACATTTTAGTTTCCTCTGCAGGGACCCTGCCTTGTTTAAGTGCCAGAAAATGCAACCTCTACTCTGGTTCCTAACATTTTTTACAAAACAAGTCTTAGACTTCCTCTGTCTTTTGGGGAATTCTCTTCTTCTGTTCCTTCCAGTGTACATTTTGTGAATTTAAACCTATTGTGAAATTAATGTGGTCTAATGAAATTTCCTTAGGAAAAAACTGTCTTTGGGTCATAGAACCACATTCACTGCTGTCACCAGCCAGATTTAATTAAGTCCTTTTGATTATCAGGGCAACGAGGCGAGAGACTGAGTTCTCTGGGTGACCTCATCGCCACCCATAGAAAAACAAGGAAAAGAACAGGCTTTCCATCTTGGACAGACCCTTCCTTTTGTCCTTGAGGATGGCACCTTTACAGAATGACTTCATCTTGATAACATGGCAGGATGGTAGCTGTCTCCTGACTAGCTCCTGTCTCTTTTAAGACTTTGAGCTACTTGAGAAGAGACTGTTCTTCTCTTTGGAATCCTTTGCTCTGCCAACACACACCCAATACACACCAACACACACCCAACACATACCCAATCCACACTAACACACACCCAACACACATGCGCACGTGCATGCACATGTACACACTCATTTCCATGTTACCTAATACACTACTTTATGCTGAGTTAGGATTTAATCTTCTTAAACCGATTGGCCTTGAAATGTTAAATGTTCGGGAGGGAAGTGGGCAGCTTAGAAACCTTAAGGGATCAGATGTAGGAAGGAGGCAGATTTTAGTTTCCAGGGAAGCAAGACTTTGCCTTGGAACATAGATCACAGCCGACCAGTTGTAAGGGCTTGATTTTGACTAGAGAAGCAGCAGAGACCTCTGGGTTCAGAGGAAAGGTAAAAGGCCCCATTTGCCAGGTTTCTGATGTCCAGCGCACCCAGGGGCAGCAGCGGCTCTAGGGGCCCCACCTACATCTCTGGGCCTTTGTCACCTCAGCATACCCTAGCCTCGCTTCCATAGGCTAGAGAGCCTGTATTTTTTCTCCGAGACGTTCTCTGAATAGTGAGTGAGTTCTGCTTTGCCACCTATAAAAAGTCCAAAAGTGCCAGAAAACTAATGCCCTGGGAGCAGCTCCCCACCACTGATCAACCAGAGTTGGTTAATGGATCAGATAGCTAAGGTTCGCAAAAAAATCCCCAGCCACTTTGTAAAAGAGCAATTTTTATTATTTCTCATGATTCTGTAGGTAAGAAATTCGGGCAGGGCTCGGCTGGGCAGTTCTGTTCTGTATGACCTTGGGTCCCTGGCTCAAGTGCCCTTGGACGGCAGCTGGAGGGCTGCAAGGTCTGGGAAGATCTCTTTCCCGTGTCTGGCACTTGGATTCTCCTCTGAGTGGCCTCTTGTTCTCCACAAGTGTGTCATCAGTGTCTGGCTTTCTTACCCAGCTCAGCACTTGCCCAGCCTTACTTGTGCCGCCCTCTATCGGAAAAAACAAGTCACCAGCCAGCCCAGGCCCAGTAGAGGGAAAACTGACCCCACCTTTGGTTGTGGGAAAGGGCAGGCCTGCGTCTGCAGGGCCGGGAGGCCCCTTCCTCAGGGTGCGAATTGTGAGCCCTGCCGGGCCAGGCGGGCAGGTGGCAGGTCGGCTGACTGGGTGGTGACTCTGCAGCCTGAGTAAAAGGGGAAACTGGCAGACTTTTCTTCCTGTCTCATTCCCTTGACCTGTTTCCTGGGATCACCTCCCTGATAAACCACTTGAACTCAATGTCTTTCCTCAGGGCCTGCTTCTGGGGGAGCTCAAACCTAGGAACCAGGCATTGAGTGCATTGAAGGCATAAATAAAAAGTGCTTTTGTTCCCAGTCCCATTTTCTAGGTGACAGCAGTGAGTGGGAATAAGGGGCAGATGAGAGGAATTTAGAACAATCTGTCCTTTCCCTCTCTTACAGCTCTCAGAATAAATCCAGAGAGGAAGAGAGAGGACTTCAAAAGAAGGAAGACCACCTGTGTCTCCTTTTCCCCCTTTGACGGAATCACCAGAAGCAGATCGTTGGCAGCATCCTCTGCACAGTCAGTTTGGAAAACGGCACTCCACCGGTGAAGCTTCACCACAAATTTCTACTCATCCATCTTTGTGTTAAAAAAAAACGTGCCTCCCGTCCAGAGCACAATAGTTAATAACTTAGGTGTGTGATGCTAAGGATAGGGGCTTACTTTATTGTTTTAATCTCTGAATTGGGAAATATGAATAAAACCCAATTGTACTGTGCTTAAGAGATTTGCTGTATTTTTCAGCTTTCAGCAAACTTTTCTATAAGAAATGAACTTCAGTTCTGAGAAAATTAGCTCTGAGCAAATTGGGATGTTAACCCTCAGGGACTTCATTTAGTTCCCAGCTGTGTTTTCCGGGCCAAGAGCCAGGTCCCAGCACAGAGTGGGCACTCAGTAAATATTTGTTAAAGAAACAAATCCCTGTGTTTTGGGGACAGGTGACTAGTGACAAGAATCACACTTCTATAGCTGCCTTCCCACCCTTTCCCCACATTACCAGTGATATAACAGGGAACGCAGGTGTGCTAAATAGGAACCATTATTTTCTGGTACTGATGGAGGACTGCAAGTGTAGAAAAAACTGCTATCTACATTATTGAAATACAGGAAATAAACTGTTAAACATTAATGTAATATGACTTGGGGGTAAAAAGTTAGAGAAGAAAGGAAAAGGAATTATTTTACAAAATGCTACACAGCTGATACAGATCTGAAAGGAAAGTCAGAGTGACCATTGTTGAATGGATGTATATTTTTTTTGACCTTGACCTTTTGGAATTTTACTCCTGTAAATTTCATTTCCTGGGCTATTTGTAGGGGGTGGATCATTGACATCTTGAAGTTGCAGCAGGAAAAACTAGAAGTAATATGGGAAGATAACCGTGGTCTTCAGAAGATTGGGATGGTGTATATCATTGGCATGGTGTCAAGGAGTTCAAACCCAAGGTAAAATTGTAAGGTTATTGCACTTTGGGGTCCCTCTTTCTACCAGATTCTTTCTCGCAACTCTTCCCATTCCTTGAGTATTTGGCCTTTGCCTGGGATCCTCTTCCCTCTACTCTGACTTCTTGAATAGTATTGACCCCTTCTCTGTCTCAGGCATTGGGCCTCGTGCTGCTGAGAGCACAGAGGCTACTGAAGCAGAAGGGTCCCAACCTTCTTTAGGTCGTTAGCTGAGGGGGCTGGGGCCCGGAGAATAAATAACCACAATCATAAAAAC
Organism: Manis javanica; assembly: GCF_040802235.1. Lineage (NCBI taxonomy): Eukaryota > Metazoa > Chordata > Mammalia > Pholidota > Manidae > Manis > Manis javanica. Next base: position 2,554,527 of record NC_133171.1, read on the forward strand.
ATACAAAATAAATAGCTACAAACTGAGGTAAGTGTGCTCGGTTAGGAGTTGCTGAAATAATTAGTCTGTTTTCAACATTCGTGCACATTTGCATTATATATATACTAAATTAAAAATTATATTTTATGTATTAAGACATAATAAATTTTAAAAAACAGACTTGGCTATGTTTATCTACCATTATAGTTCCCCCACAGGCCTAGCTAGGTAGCACCCAAAGGACTGGCCATTATCATCCAGCTCCATCAAAATATCCTCGTTATAGCTCAGTCCCTGGGAATTCAATCTTCTGATCTTGGAACCTACGTTAAGTCATTACTGGCTGCTAAAGAGCTACGTGTTGACCCTTGTCCAGTGGTGCAATTACATCGACAAAAAGAAATGAATATTTAAAGGAATTTCTAGTTCTAACTGAAGATTGGCTAGAAATTATTTTGGGAAGAGAAGAATTGCTTGGCACCTCGAAATAACATAATTCAAACTGATTTGGAGTCAGCAGCCTGTGGGCCGTTTCACCGTAATGCAAAGCATTCCTTCCACGCTTCTGCTGTGCATTCAGTGATATCTCTGTGGTCTGAAAAAAAGATAACACAGGCTTCCCAAAGGGTCTGTTTATGTGATTTTCCTGAATGTGATCTTTCTCCACAGTCCTTTCTACACAACGAATGTGCCAGGGCTTCATAAGGGAAGTGTGGACTGACAGAACCGGCTGCAGGCTTTGGCTGTGACCACAGAATAGAGACACATTTCACTTTTATTCTCTGGAATTCCCGAGGCAAAAATATTCTTCTTCCTTCCTTTGGGGTCTATGAAATATTCTATTTGACTTCCTCTCCAGAAAGCTGTCTACCTTACACTTTTAAATTCACCTCTCACATTCATTTCCTCCAGAAGGCATGCATTTCCTAGGCCAAGATAAACTCCCCTGAAGTGTGTTAAACGTCCTCATTTCTCTAACTTTGCTGTTCCCAGGTGTCATGTTATTTCCCCTCCCCCCAAAAAGGCCTGAATCTCCCCAGTGTGACCCGCCTCAGTGCTTTTGTGCTTGTTCATTTAATTGCAGTTTCAAGTTCACGTATTACTACTACTTCTTAGGATGCTGAGTGCATATTGCTACTTTCAATAGGTTGTAAATTAATGTTTTGCTGTCATACATGATTATTATGCAATTCACCCATCATCATCATCTCTGAATGGAAATGTAATCATAAGAACGCTTTCAAATTCCTCTGCCTCATTTGTGCTCACATATAATTTCTATCATGTTCTTTTCTCTTGAATAGCTTTATTGTCTTTGTAAAATTGCTGAATGTTCATTTAAAAATTCAAGCAATATGAAAAAGGACACTGAGGAAAGTAAAAATCACCCTAGATTTTACCATTCAGGAAAATTATTATAAAATTTCAATGACCATTCTTCTACTAGTTATTCCTCTATTTTATACACACATGTAGATATGTGCATTGGTTTGACATACACATAGTGTAACAAGTAACAGTTTGTACTGTTCATGAACTTTATTTGTAGTCAGTATTGGACATCATTCCATGTCAATATATTAGATATTCATCATCATTTTTAATGTTTTCATAATATCATTAGACACCTGTCCTGTATATAAGCCTTTCCTATAAACATTTATGCTGTTTTGTGGTTTTTATTAGTCTAAACAATGCTGTAGCATAGACTCTTGTGCATATAATTTTTTGCACTTGTGGTATTTTCTCCTTGGGCTAAACTACCAGTGGAAATTGCTGGGTCAAAAGATATATGCAATACTACAAACAGACACTATTTTGATACACACTGACAATTGGTTGTAATCAATTTGCACCAAAAGTACATGTCAGTTTTTTATCTTGTCTTTCCTCATAACATCATCGCTGTGCCTGAGACTATTTGGGGGGATGGGGTGCTGCTAATTACCAAGGGGAGTGAACAATAAATTAATAAGTTTTTAGACATTGTTTTTCTTTGTCACTAGTGTGGAGGTTATCACTTCATCTTTATCTTGTCGCTTTTGTGCTCCTTGGTTATCATCACCTGAATGAGACGATTTCACTGAATTATCACACACAAGGATTTTATGACAGTCAGTTTGTAGGAGCACCTGAACCCATTATACAGCATAATTCATACTTAATATAAAGTGACAGTTGCTAGCCGATTGCATCGACATTCCTTTAGAGAAGACCATTGCTCACAGGAATTATTCTGAATCCATTAATCGAGCTACAGCTCAGCTGTAATGTTGTGCCATTCTAACACCAGAAAAAAGGAACTGCTTGTGCTTTCTGTACCATATCTCTGCCCACTTAGTTGTACATTGCAGAGCTCATTAAGGCCATTAGGTGCTTGACAGGAGTCTTATCCATCTAACACCTAGGCTTCCTAGAGTGGCTTTCAGAAGAGCTGTCTCTTTTCCTCTGATTTTTGTCTGCTGAAGTGAGTATCATGAATTGAAAAAATGTATATTCTGTGATAGGACTATAATTGGTTGAGAGTACAGAAATGCATGAAAAATATAAAATCCATTCTGGTGTGATTTTGACCTTGAGAAATTAGGATATATTAATTGCCTATGAAATCTGCCATAAGAATCTCAGAAAATTGGGATTTGAATAAGTATATGGGAATCAAGAGATATTTTGGAATGATGGTAGGGATTATAGCAAAGGAGATAGCCCAGGATCTCCACGTCAGTGGCTTTTTCTCTGCTTTTATGTTACCTCTTCAGATCCAGTGTTTTCTTGGTAATTAGCTTTACTTCTGCAATCTTGGAAATAATCTTCTCTACACTTTTTGTCTAGCCAACTCACACCCATGGACCATCCATTGTCCCGGTACTAATGTCTGGGTCCCACCCTTAGAGATTCTGACTTTACCGTTCTGGAGTAAGGCCATGGCAGCTGACATGAAGTCAAAATTAACAGCAATTGACTTTGATTAAAATAAAGACATCCAATAGGTGAAAGAGGAAACTATTAGTGAGACTGCTTGAGACCTTGATCTGAGTGTTGGTTACATGAGTGTATACACATGTCAGCATTCATTAAGCTGAGTACTAAGACTTGTACATATTACATGTACCTCAATATTTTAAAACAGACATTGAAAATGAATCATTAGGTGCAAAGTATTTTTTAAATTCCTTCAGTTTTCTCTACATATCATTTAACTCCAACTAGTTAAAATCCTCCCATTACTTATATGTAATTACTTATATTATTTTATATATAAATATATATAAATTAAATATATATAAATATATATAAAATAAATATTATTTTATATATATTATTTTATATATAAATATATATAAATTATATATATATATAAATGTAATTACTTATATTACATTTAAAAGCAGTTACATTACCCATATGTTAGGGGGACTGATTTTTCAGTGATAGAAAACCATTCCATAGGTAATTTTCCTGTTCCTACTGCTGACAGGATAAATTTAGGATATGAGTTCTCAAACTTTACTCTGCACATGAATCCCCAGCAGAGTTTATTAAGACTGAGATTACCAGGTCAGATTCCTAGAGATTAGATTTCAAGGCTGGGAGGGAGCCCAGTAATGTGTTCTGTTACATGTACCCCAGTGCATCTGATGCCAAAGATCTCAAACCATACTTTGCAAACACTGACCCATAGGGGCCTGCACCTTCTGCCACCTGGACCATGGTCCCCCATTCCCAGACTTCCTGAAGGTTTGGTAAGAACAACTGAAGAAATGGGAAGGGGACTTCAGCATGCTTTCTTTTGTTTTTAGCAAACAGGCTCGGACATAACTCTGTTATTCTTAAGAGCCTGAAACTCACTGTTCAAGAAAAATTATACAGAGAAAAGGGTAGAGGTCATGAGAACCAAGGAAATAATGCAAATAGGTATAGTATAGGTAAACTGATGAGACGAGCTACAGAGAAACAGAAAACATTTTAAAACAATAGATAGAACTTACAATAAAAAGTTTGCCTGTTTGGCCAACCCCAGAAAATAGAAATTGGTTTTTCTGTTGATATTTTTAAACATGCAATTTGCACAGAATAATCAGAAGTGATTACTGTGTCATAGGAGAGAGGTTTGTAGAATCACTGCATATTCCCTGCCCCTTCAACCTCTCAACTTGCAAACCATTTCCAGAAGAAAATTCAAAACAATGCATCTTCCTAATTTGTTTTCAATGAATCACTTTAAAAAGTGGCTAAAGCCTAAATCAGCACATTTTTATGGTTTTTTTCCACCTACTTTTAACTGTTATTTTAGGCCCTCTGTCTTTATCCTGCCTATATTGCTTCTCTTTGGTTTAAAAATTTTCCTTTTGCTGATAAACTCTACAGTTAGCGGTTGTTTGTTGAATCCTATTACTTCTAAGAATGATTTAGAGAGACTTTTGGTATATATCATTGTTTATATGGGTTAATACATTAAAATACAAGAGAAAAATAAATGAAAGTGATCTAGTGAAGTAAAAATAGGTATTGAACAAGTAAAATAAAATCAAAGGAGAGGTCATTTTACAACAGGTGGGCCACAAAGATTGGCACAGTGTTTATTTAGAAGACCATGGACGTGACTCTGAATTTCCTAGTAGCCAACACAAAGAGAGATGTGATTATTTACCTGATTCATAAAATACTTCAAAGGTTAAGGCACAATATATTCTGATACTATGTCCTGAATTTCTGCCATGGGTCAGTCATTTCCCTAGCAACAAGAGCCTGTGTGACACAGTGAATGGGGTCCTTGGTTACATCAAGAAAGTATGTCTAAGACGAGATTTCACAGATTTGCTTCTTACAATAACATACCTGCAGGCCAATGCCATAATCTCAAAACAGACCCTCTAAAAAGTTCCAGGGTGCTAAATGAGAAGGGTAAGAAGAATGGAGTGCAGCCTTCTGATGGGCTGGCTTCATCCTGGAGAAAGGGTAGGTTACCCAGAGGACAGGATAGACTGCAGAGACTTCAGGCAATCCCCAGGGCATAGTATGTCCCTTCCTGAACTTTGACAACATTGAGGAGCAATGATTTTGAGGTTAGCTCTATTATTAAAGTCCTCATAAAAGTCCCCGAATATTTTGCTCGTTAAACATAGACCTATTGAACTTCAGAAGTTTAGCCTCGTTGTGGGGTTGTATTGGTATATTTTACGAACTTTCAGAAGTCTATTGGAAAACTAGCTACTGTCAGTCTATTTCTGTGAGCCAGAATACTTGCTGAAAGTATTTTGAAAACAGTTTCTCTCTGTTTAATTGAACTTTTGACAAACTTAAAATAATTTTTTTATACAGTTCATGGGCTTTAAGTTCCATTTGCAAATCCTATTCTATATATAAGTCATGCAAATGTTATCAGTTACTTTGAAGGGATTTCTGAGTTCAGTTTGGTTTTGTTAACAGGTTTAGCTAAAATGTTTAAATCTTCAAACATTTCAAATTGCATTTATAAATTTGGCCTGTTTAATATTGTTTTATCTTTTTCATTCTTTTAAAATTGAGGTATATACAATAAAATGCACAAATCTTGGTATATGCCTGATGGATTTTGACATGTATAAAAATCATGTAATAATCACCCAGATCAAACATTTTCACTAATTTTTTCCCTATTTCTTCCATTCTCCTTTCCTCTCTGGTCACCACCAGTCCATTCTCTGTGTCTATGAGTCTGTTTCTGTTTTTGTTTGTTTGGTTATTTGTTTTGTTTTTTAGATTCCACATGTAAGTGAAATTATATGGTATTTGTCTTTCTTTGACTTATTTCACTGAGCATAAGTACATGTATTTCAATTGTCTCAACACCAACAAAAAACCTTTCTGAGCACTTAACTTTTAAATATCATAACATTTCCAATACTAAAATACACTTAGTAAGATTTTAGTTTAAAATCAGAAGTCTATCTCAGTTACTTAATTCCATATTTTAAATTGGAGTTGTAAGCTTGTCATTTTATTAGGTCAGATTCTCTAAAACCTTACAGCAATATGAAAAAGTAAATATGACAGAATTTTTCAATCTAGAAACACTAACGCCACATTTTGATTGTTTAAACCTTCATGTGCATTTTTTTCCAGGCTTAAAACATTTGTATACTCTAAAGGAGACAAATATAATCCTGATTAACTGAAATTATTTTGGGCTAAAATCTCTGTCAACACATTTACCTCAAAGCTACCGCCACATTCATTTTTCCTCTCTACTTAGTATAAAAATTTTCAAACACAATGCAACATTAAAAGACTTGTACAGGGAATATTCATATACCCACCAGGATTCCACTATTAACATTTTACTATGCTTGTTTTATCACATACTTATCTTTTAACCATTCCTCTGTCCATCAGTTAGTCCACTTTTGCATGCATTTAAAGTAAATTGTAGACATGAATGGATTTCCCCTAAGTACTTCAGCAGATACAGCATTAATTAGAATTCAGTATTGGTACACAGTTCCTTCTTTTGACATAACATATGATCAGTAAAATTGCACAAATTTTAAGTGTACAATCACAAAGTTTTGACGAATGATTACACTCATATGACCAATACTGTTATTAATTACCACTGCCTCTGAAACTTCCCTCCTGCCTCTTCACAGTTAATCTCTGCTCCCACCCACAGAGAAAACCAGTGGTCTTTTTTCCACTACAGAGTAGTTTTGCCTTTTCTGCAACTTTATATTTGTGGAATTGTCCAGCATGTGCTATTTTGTGGATGGCGTCTTCTGCCACAGCGATACAGAAAATCATGAAAGCAGTTGGAGAAAACAAAAGACACCTGTGCTGAAGAACAAAGGGAAGAATGACAACTGAATTTTCATCAGACATAGTGCAAGCCAGATGATGTAGCAACCTCTTTGAAGTACTGGAAAACAAAACCCACGAGCTACTAAACTGGGAATGTATAGTTAGTAAAAATCAAGCTGAGAAGCTATTTCCCCCAACCAGCACCTCACTTGTAGATTAGGGGCATCACTCTAAAGAAGTGTGCCACTGTCTGCCTCTAGATCCAGAACAGAGGTGCAGAGGTTTTTCTCAGGTGGAAAAGCAGACCATAAGAGCAGAGAGCTTTGCAGCTCTCATGAAGGGGACTGACTTTATCTGGCAAAGAGTGTGTGGAGGTTCAAGCCTAAGGGCACTGTTGAAATCAAGGCATTTTGGTGGTAAGCAATTAAGAGGAGGTGCTAGCTCTATAAAAGCAACAACCTAAACCACAGACCAGCTAGAAATTTCACAGAGAGGACCAGAAAAAAGAAAGGACTAAGAAGAACTTTCCTGGGGTCAGAACAAGACTCTGAGAATACCTGTCAAAGTAGGTATTACAAATATGTTCAAAGAACAAAAGGAAGGCATGTTTAAAAAATAAAAGAAAGTATTATGACAATGTCTCATCAGACAGAGAATAAAAACGAGTGGATAGAAATTATAAAAAAGAAAAATGGAAATTCTGGAGTTAAAAAGTACCATGGTCAAAAATGGAAAAAAAATCCATTAATAATTATTAATGATACAAACAGAAGGAGGAATAGAGCTTTCTAGCAGTAATATTTCTATATCTCACAGGAATCAAATTAGCAGAAATATAAAGTCAGTTCTGATAAATGAAAATTTATGTTATAAACCTAGAACAGTCACCATGAAAAAACTAAAAAATATAGTGAAAGATCACTTAAGGAATCAAGATGTTACTCAGAAAAGAATGCCAAGAAGGATCTTAGCAAAAGAGGAATAGAGGGAAAAAAACATGAGAAGCAGAAAACAAAATGCAAGACGGCAGATGTAAATACAGTGACAAAATGTAACTGTCAATGAAGGCATTAAATGCGAATGGGTTAAACAATCCAATCAAAGTAGAGGTTTTCAGACTGGATTGAGAAAAAACAAACAAGATCAGACTGTATACAGGAGACATGCTGTATACATGCTGGATTCAAAGATATAGGCTGGAAGTAAAAGGACAGGAAAAGACGTATCATGCGAATAGTAACCACAGAAGAGCTGGAGAGGCTATATAATATCAGACAAAATATACCTGAAAAGAAATTATATTACTAGTGATAAAGAGGGACATTTCATAATGATAAAACAGTCACATTATAACATGAAAAAAATGACAATTATAAATATAACAACAAAGCCCCAAAATACATGATGCAAACTGACAGAATTAAAGGGAGAAAATGTCAATTCACCTATAATGGTTGGAGACTTTAATACCCCACTTTCAATAACAGATAGACCAATTAGGCACAGGATCAACAAGGAAATACAAGATTTGAACACTATAAATAACCTAGATCTAATGGACCACCCAACAACAAAATAATATACATCTTCTGAAGCACACATGGAACATTCTCCAAAATAGACTGTTGCTGATACGAATGCAAAATGGTGAATCCACTTTGGAAAACAGTCTGAAAAATCCCTCAAAATCTTAAATATATGGTTACCAAGTGTGGGTAAAATTGTAACGTTCCAGAGTGTCTTGTCTGGCTTTAATTCATTTGCATATCCTCAGGGGTGGAGAGAAGTTCATCTCCATATCATTGGGTAATTACCTGGGCAACGGTGGGTGTGTCTGAATCTGAGAGATTAAGGGGAGGGGCTGGCTTGCTTGCTTCTTCCGGAGCAGAGGAGAGAGATGGCCCTGGACTGCAGTTTGTAAGCAATTAACAGATTTTAAACTTTATTTCTCCCTTTGACTGATTTCGGTTTTTAGAGGTATTTTGCCACAGGATTTCCTCTCCCCAGACTTACACCAAGTTACCATATGATTCAGAAATTCTACTTCTATGTATATATCTAAGAGAAATGAAAGCACACAGGTGTACAAAAACTTGCACAAAATGTTCATAGAATCCTTATTCACAATAGTCAAAAAATGAAAATAATACAATGTTCAATAACTAATGAATGGATCAATAAACTGTGGCATATGCATACAATGAAATATTATTTGGCAAAAGAATTGAAGTTATAATACATGTTATAAGATGGACGAAAACACTATGCTGAGTGAAAGAAGCCAGTCACAGAAGATCACATACTATATGACTTTATATTAAATGTCCAGAATAGGCAAATCTTTAGAGAAAGAAAGTAGATTAGTGGTTGCCTGGACCTGGGTGAGTTGGGTGGAAATAGGGAGTGTCTGCTAATATGTACAGAATTTCTTTTTGGGATGATGAAAATGTTCTAAAATTGTCTATGGTGATGATTACACAATTTTATGAATTAATAAAAGCAATTAAATTGTACCCTTAAAATGAGTGAATTATATAGTACTTGAATTATATAGCTCAATAAACCTATGAAGAAACAGTTTAAAAGTCTCACTTCTGTTGACCACTCATTTGACTAGATACTGGCTAATGATCTAAGTTTCTTGTGAAGGACTTCATTCTCAAATAAAAAGAAAGACTTTGCCCCGATATTTTCTTCCTGCCTTAAGTTTTTATGTGACATCTGGAGCTACAGCGGTTATCTTGTGACCATGAGGCAAAAAAACATGAAAATGAAAGCCAACCTGCTAAAGACAGTGGAGGGAAGGTGTGGAAAGAGCTGGTTCCTGATAGCAGCAAGGAGTAATTGAGCCAGAGCTAACAACCATCTCCATTCATACATCTTGTTATATGAGACCACTATTAGTCTGTTTTTTCTCAGTTGAGACAAATGCATTCCTAACTGATATGAGAAGAAAAGGTAGAAGATTTTTGTAAGGAAATGGGTAAGAATATAACCTTTTGAATAACTCCCATTAATTATATAAGAAGGAAACTAACATTTCTTCAATATCTACTTCATACTATATAGACTTTCATGTGTATCTATTTTGCCTTATTTAATCTTCAGATGAGGTAGTCAATTATCTTCCATTTATATAGGAAGCTAAGGTCAATAGGGATAAATAACTTGTAGAAGTTATCACAGCAAGAAGCAGAGACGGCTTTGAGCACTAGTTTGCCTAACTCTAATGGCTATGCCACTTTTATTATTGTTTTCTATTATTTTGTACTATTGCCATGGCAATATGACATTTAATATATACAACAATGTCTCATCATCACCATATTCACCTCAATATTTACCAGTCTTTTCTATCAGGGCTTTTTCTTTTCTTTTCTTTTTTACAAAACACTCCCCAAGTTTCTGCCTCATTTCTAATCAATGTCTTAACTGAGTCATATATAAACTGGTAATTCAGTACCTTAGCAACCAGCTCTACCAGAGGATCAAATATAAACTTGCTTATGTTACAGAAAAGAGTATAAAATATTGGCTTCCAGCAGAAATTCTTTTCTTAAGGTTTCAACATCTCTCCTAGGAGAAACTATTCCAATTAAAATTTAAACAGAAAATGTGACTTTTTTAACTTAAAATTTTAGTTTGAACACCAATTTTATTTTATAGAAAGTTACTCTTTTTTATTAAATAGAAGATAAACTCACAGAAAACTTAGAAACCATGAGTAGACTAAAGAAAAATGTGCACATATACTTCTACCAATAGCAAATAATATTTGGATGTATTTTCTTCTAGTCTTTTTGCTATGCTATGATTAGATTCACATAGCTTTGATCTCGCAATTCCTTTATATTTGAGCAATTTTGCATTCTACTCTTTAATTAAGTTATGTCATAAGTATTTTTGTATACAGCAATTTCATACAAACCATATATAAAATATAGCTGCACTCTCTTTCACTCTTGATACCAAAACACTTCCTAAATATTTAAGAATAACTGGTAGTCTTCAAGATACTTATTAAATAGAAATAATGTTATGATAGATATGTATTCATAAATATTTACTTATTGATGACACCTGATACTCTCCTTTCTGCAGATTTGCTATGTGTTACAATACTTTGTATATATTATTCAAGGGAACATAAATGTAAAAAAAAGAAAAATGAAAATGGATAATTAATGGAGAGAATTTTTTCTTACAATAATTTTTAATGCTCTTTACCACAACTGGACCCCAGAACAATTACAGGAAAGTGATTGAAGCTATCGTATCTATTCCTTGAATGGTATAGGAAAGACAAGAGAAAATGAATTTTCTCCATTACATTAGAGCATATAGATCACAATTTCGTCATGGTGAGTGATGTTGAATAAAGAACATTATGATTTCCTAACTGGTGTGTTACGACTTTGCAGAAATTTTTAGAATTTTTTACATATGCGATGCTTTTAAGAAAACTGGAAAGAGGATTAAGATGGATTACGTGTTTATATATGTGTGTAACATGCATGCCTGTGGGCATTCCTGCTCTAATTGATTTAGATGTTGTGTGTGTAGTAATTGGTGACTGAACTCTTTATCACCTTTAGTATTCATATGTGGGCCATAACCCAGAGATGAATGTAAATAACATTCTAATAATTATCCTTTCCTTTCAGTTAAAAACATGCATACATACCTGCATATATTTCTGCATATACACATTTATATATTTAAATATAGACAGTTGTCCTTAGAGTTATGTATGTATTGTATAATATAATACATGCCATTTCAATTACACCACATTGACTTTTAAAAGTTAGTATTGCTACCTGGTCACAGGTAGTTAACTTTTAGAAATTTGAGGATAGAACTGATCTTGGCTTACTCATGGATGGGGAAGTGTTTGATGGGAGTATTAGAAAATCAGGTTGGATATATTGGATCAAGTAACACCCTCTAAAATATAAAAAGAATTATTAAACTGTTTTTAAAGCCTCATTCCTGTGTCTTTCTAGTTAAAATTGCAAAATAATTTCCTGAATATCTGCAAACTCAGCTAGGTTAAGAGACAAAGGTAAAGAGAAGTTAGTAAGAATAACTTCTGGTTGCTCAGAGTGAGGCAGTTGGTAGAGAATTTTTATCACATCATTATTATACTTAAGAGGTCCATGTTCTTTGTCAGCATTCCCACTAAAAGGGCTAATCATGAGATGGAGGTTGAGAGGGAAGGAAGGAAGTCTTCAGTATCACCTCATTAACCTCAGCCTCTTCCCACTTTCCTCCATGATCTTGTAGTATCCTGTGAAGTTGGTTACCTTTGCCTTCTCTTTGTGGTCAGCACTCCCACAGTTTTGCTTCAACTTTTTCTTCCCAGCTACCACTTACCACCTCTGTACCTGCATCTACTTTCCAAGGTGGTTAACAAGTAAATGGGATCCATAGACATGCATTGCTTTCTTAGGGTGATCTATAGTGACTAGCTTGCCTCCTCTCTCTCACCTTCTGAACTTCAAATCATCCTCGATTCTTTCTTGTATCTCTCACCTTTGATCACTCATCAAATCCTTTTTATTTCCCTTGAGATTTCCTCTTTTACCTGTGGATTACTGAGAAGTGTGTTGTTTAGCTTCTGGGTATTATATTTTCCTGTTATCTTTCTGTTATTGATTTGGGCTGATTCCCTGTGGTTGAAGAACACATACTGTGTGGTTTCGTGTTTTGATCACCTCATATTCACCCCGTTGGTGAGGGAGGATTCCTGCCTTAGGGTTAAGGAGATAGCCAAACACGTGACACTAGACACTGCACAGGTGAGACTGACAGCGGTTTATTATTTACATGTACTTACAGCCTGGAGGCGGAGGGCACCGAGCATCATGCAGGGCCACACAGGGTTTGCACTCAGGAACAGAGTAAACAACAAGGGCTGTGGGAGGCAGGCTTTGTGGTATCAAGAGGATGAGGTGCCCCCTGGTTCCCACAGAAGGCTGTGATTGATTTGTTTGAATAGTTCCATAACTGGCAGGCAACTGAAATCTGCTACTCAGGAATATGCAGTAACTGAAGCTGTTCTCCTGGATAAGGAGGTTTGTTTGGAGAGCAACCTTATCCACAATAATAGAGGGACTTGTTATGTGTATTCTACTGTTGTTAGGTGGAGTGTTCTACAGATGTCAGATTCTGTTGGTTGATGGTATTGTTCAATTCTTCAATATCCATGATTTTCTGTCAAGTTGTACTGCTAATTATTGACACAGAATTGTTGAAACCTCCATCTGTAATTATGGATTTGTCACTTTCTCCTTTCAGTTCCATCAGTTTTTGCTTTACATATTGTTCAGGTCTATTGTTTGGTGTCTACACATTTAAGATTATTTAGTCTTCTTGGCCGATTGAAACTTTTATCATTGTTAATGTCTCTTTCTATCTCTGGTAATTTTCTTTGCATTACAGTCTACTTTTGCTGACAGTGATATAGCCATCTCTGATTTTTAAAATTATTATTAATAATATATTATAATTTTTTCCATCCTTTTACTTTCAAGATAACTTATTACATTTGAAGTGATTTTCTTGTAGACAGCATATAGTTGGGTCATGTTTTTTTATCCACTCTGCCAATCTCTGCCTACTAATTGGTGGATTGAGGCCATTTATATTTAATGTGAGTATTGGTATGTTAGGGCTTCAGTCTGTTATTTAAATTTTTGTTTTGTTTCTTCTTTTGGTTTTCCATTTCTGTTTACATTTTTCTGGATTTTTTTGGGTTACTTGAACATTTTTAAAGTTTACTTTGATTTATTTATAATGTTTATGAGTATATCTGTAAAGACTTTTGGTGGTTGCTCAAGGTATAATTTTATACATATATAAATGTCATCATTTTACCAATTTGAGTGAAGTGTAGAAATCTTACTTTCATTTACATCCTTTTACCCACCCCTTTTGTAATATCTTAAATATTTCCTTTATATGCATTTAGACCCACAGGAAATTGTCATAATTTTGTTTCAACCCTCAAACATGATTTAGAAGACTGTAGAGAAGAAAAATCTATTGTATTTCCTGTTTTTGCTTGCTATGTTCTTTCTCCCTTCCATAATTCCTTATTTTATTGTTTGTTCTCTGCTTGAAGAATTGCTTTTATTCATTCTTTTAGGATAGGTCTGCTGGTAAAACGTTCTATTAGTTTTTCTTCAACTGAGAATGTCAATTTCTCCTTCCTTCCTTAAATATATTTTCACTGCAGATAGGACTCTAGGTTGATAGTTCTTTACTTTGAGCACCTGAAAAATGTTCCAAGTCCTTCTGGCCTCCTAAGTTTATGGTGAAAAATCTACTGTCATTCAAACTGTGCTTCCCCTGTAGGTAAGTAGCTGTTTCTGTCTTGTTGCTTTCAACATTTTTTCTTTGTTTTTAGTTTTCAGAAGTTTGACTATATGTCTTCGTGTGCATTTCTTTGGGTTTATCTTGTTTCAGTTCTCATATTTTTGAATCTGTAGATTTACATATTTTGCCAAAATTTGAACATTTTCAGACATTATTTGAGTATTTTTTCAGTTCCAACCTCTTTCTCCTGTCTTTCTAGGACTCCAGTGTAACAAGTATTAAATCTCTTACAGCAGTTTCACAGATCCTTGAGCTTTGTTCTTCCTTTTTTTTTTTTTTTTACTTATTTTCAGTCTTGTTAAGATTGCGTAATTTCTTTATCTTTAAGTTCACTGCTTCTTTCTTATGTCCCCTTAATTTTTCTGTTGAGCCCAACAATTTTTTAAAAAATTTCAGTTATTGTATTTTCACTTCTAAAATTTCCTTTTGGTTCTAATTTATATTTTCTATTTCTTTGCTGTGACTCTATTTTTTCACTGGTTTTAAGCATGCTCTTAATTACTTGACAAATTTTTATGATGGATACTTTAAAACATTTGTCAAATAATTCCAACATCTCTAACATCTCAGTGTTGAAATCTATTAATTGCATTTTTAAAGTTTGTATGTGATCTTCCTAGTTCTTGGTATTATGAGTAATTTACATTGAAACTGGACATTTTGAGTTATAATGAGATTTGGGATATTTTTTAAACCATTTATTTTAGTTGGCTTTTCTGACACCTTGTTGGAGGGGAAGGAGGGCCCTTTGTTACCAGGCTCTGTAGTCAACTTCTATTGATCCCAGGGGAGGGGTCTCCCCATTATTGTTAGGGTGATGGTAGTTCTGGCTTCCCACTAGACCTCCACACATTCTTCTTTGGCTACTGGCTGAGAGAGGTAGGAGTGCCTCATTACTGCTCCCCATATGACTTCCACTGATACCATGGTGGACAGTGGCCTCATCAACACTGGGTGGTTGTGAAAGTCTTGACTCTCTACTAGGTCTCCTCTGAACCATCCTATGAGGAAGAAGGAGGTGTGCCTTGTTAGTACAGGATGGGATTAGAAATCCAGGCTCCTCATATGGTCTACACTGACACCCCAAGGGAGGCACTCATCACTGCTATTGGGGATGAAATTCCTGTCTCCCTACTCAACTTTCTTTGCCACCACTCCTGCAGGTTGGTTGGGGCATTTCATTATGGCTTGACAAAGAAGGAAGTTTATGTTCTCAACAGCCTTTGCTGGCGAGGGTGTAGGTGGGGCCGTAGTTTTTGTTCCACCCTGTAGTATGTGGCTCCAGTAGAGTAGTTTTTTCTCAAAAGCTTTCTGTCTTGCTAGACTCCCCCTTATCTAGTCCTTTGGCTCAAGAGATCAGTCTTTTGTTAAAAGCTTTTAAAAATCTTTGTATGCTGACATTTCTGGCATTTCTGACATCTCTGACATTGTTGGCTTTTCTAGGATCCATTTTAGGATATTTGAGGCAAAGAGAAAACCTAGGGAATTTATCACCATGTCGTTTCCTGGGTCTTAAGTTTCCTAGTTGGTTTGCTTTCTCCTCTCCACCTTCTAGGGTATTCTTACATTTGTTTCATATATAAGGGACAGGATTTTTAGGGTACTTAGTGGAAGGAAAAGGTAAATATATGCCTACTTTTTCTGTAAGTGGAAGTGCCCCCATCGAGTCTTTTTGATTCTACCACCTAAATACAGGAAATTATTGATTTTCATGAGCACTGGGTTCTCATGTAAGAATTTCCCCAGTTCTTGAGTACATAGTAATTATAAATATAGGATGCTGTAAAACATCTCATATTTTCAAATATTTTATAGTATTATGTATTGTATATAGTATATTTGTATTATATATAAAATACTATAAGGTATGATATGTATAATTATTTATTAATATACCAAAAATATTAATACTACAAAATAGTCTACTGAAGAAGCCTCTGAAAAGGTGCTGCTGAGGTCTCGTGCCATGGAAAGCATGAAGTTTGATGGCCCCAGCTGCTGCCCTCTGGATCTACTACCACATCAATAACAAGGCCATGCTTCTTGTGGGCTGCTCCCAGCCAGTGACTGAGCATAGTGGGCCTACAAGTGCAGACGTATTCCTGTGATGCTTGGAATGGAACACCTTCAATTGCTGACATGGACTCAAACTCCCCATCAGCCTGACTGAATCTTTCTTGGGAGTTTGTGGCATTCCAAGACTCTTCCTTCTCCCTCTCCTCTTCACATGTCCCACCTGCATTGTGGTGTAAAGCCTCTGCCTGCCTACTCTGGTTCTTTACCCTTTTCTTCCTTACAGGCATTTTCCTAATGCACAGCTCATCTCACTATGGTATATACTTTTCCTTTCAGAGGACCTAATCATCATAATCATCAAGTGTTTTATCCATCCAGATCTAAATCTATCATCTACATCTAGGTATAGGTACAGATATAGATGATCTATAGATATATAACACACAATACAATATCATACATACTACTACATCACCCATAATAATATATATATATATATATAGAAGTACATGTGTCAGACGGGATAATTTGATACTTACCAAGTATCACTGACATGACAATTCCAGAGGGGGCAGTAGGGACAAATACACCTCACCAATAGCCATGTAACTATCTCTCGCATATCAACCCACAGTATGATTCAAATTCATGCCCATGCAACATTACAAATTCTCATGTCATCAAACTTCACAGTTAATCATGAATGTTTTTGATAATTTTACTTACTTGAGACTTTTATTGAGGTAGAACATACATAGAGTATAGTGCACACATTTTAAATATACAGGTTGATATACTTATGTAATGGCTACCCAGGTCACTATATAGCATTTCCAGCACCCAGAAAGCACCCATATGCCACTTACCAGTTTGTACTCCCCAAAGGTAACCACTAGTCTTAGTCTTTGCAGATTGGTTTTGCCTATTCTTGTACTTCATAAAAATGAGATCCTGCTGTATGAATCCTTTTGTGCCTGGCTTCGAGCTCATCATGGTTTTAGTTTGATTCATCCATGTTATATGCTGCAATTATTGATTTTTTAATACTGTGTAATATTCCATTACAGAATATACCATGACTTAACTGTTCTACTATTAATGGGCATTTGGACTATTTCAGTTTGGGTCTATTATTTGTGCATGTCCAACTTCGGTAGATACCACAATTTTCTACTCCTACGGCAAAGCATGAGAAATCTAGTTACTGTATATGTTATTTGTAGACAACAGCTTTACTTGTTATTGTCAAGTCTTTAATTTTAGTCATTCTGGTGGGGGGTATGTCAATATGGTTTTAAATTGAATTTTTCTGATTATTAATGATGCTGAGTCTTTGTTCATATATTTATTGGCCAACTGAATATCCTCTTGTGAAGTGTTTATCAAGTTTATTGCTCACTTTAAAAATAACAGCTTTATTGACTATAACTCATGTAACATACAGTAAAACCTTTTGCTCACTATATTAGGCTGTCCTTTTTATTGGTTGGTAGGGTTTTAAATATAGTAGGTTTTAAATATTGTAGGATTATAAATCTGCAAATCTTGCATCTGATATATATATGAAATTATCTTTCCCCAATTTTCAGTTTTTCCTTTCACTTGCTGATTAGTATCTTTTATTTTATTATTATTTTTTTAATTTTTAATTTTGGTATCATTAATGTACAATTACTTAAACATTATGGTTGCTAAACTCCCCCTATTATTGATTCCCCCCCACATGCCCCATTACAGTCACTGTCCATCAGCATAGTAAAATGCTATAGAATCATTACTTGTCTTCTCTGTATGTACTGCCTTTCCCATGTCCCCCCTGCTACATTATGTGTGCTAATCGTAATGCTCCCTTTTCCCCCTTATCCCTCTCTTCCCACCCATCCTACCCAGTCCCTTTCCCTTTGGTAACTGTTAGTCCATTCTTAGGTTCTGTGAGTCTGCTGCTGCTTTTGTTTCTTCTATTTTTCCTTTGTTCTTATACTCCACAGATGAGTGAAATCATTT
Organism: Manis javanica; assembly: GCF_040802235.1. NCBI lineage: Eukaryota > Metazoa > Chordata > Mammalia > Pholidota > Manidae > Manis > Manis javanica. Next base: position 2,572,683 of record NC_133171.1, read on the forward strand.
GATACTTGTCTTTCTCTGCCTGGCTTATTTCACTGAGCATAATACCCTCTAGGTCCATCCAGGTTGTTGCAAATGGTAGGATTTGTTTTCTTCTAATACTGAATAATATTCCATTGTGTATATGTACCACATCTTCTTTATCCATTCATCTACTGATGGACACTTAGGTTGCCTCCATTTCTTGGCTATTGTAAATAGTGCTGTGATAAAAATAGGGGTGCAGATGTCTTTTTCAAACTGGGCTCCTGCATTCTTAGGGTAAATTCTTAGGAGTGGAATTTCTGGGTTAAATGGTATTTCTATTTTGAGTTTTTTGAGAAAACTCCATACTGCTTTCCACAATGGTTGAACTAGTTTACATTCCCAGGAGTAGTGTAGGAGGGTTCCCCTTTCTCCACATCCACGCCAACATTTGTTGTTGTTTGTCTTTTGGATGTTGGCCATCCTAACTGGTGTGAGGTGGTATCTCATTGTGGTTTTAATTTGCATTTCTCTGATGACAAGCGATGTGGGGCATCTTTTCCTGTGTCTGTTGGCCATCTGAATTTCTTCTTTAGAGAACTGTCTATTCAGCTCCTCTGCCCACTTTTTAATTGGATTATTTGCTTTTTGTTTGTTGAGGTGCGTGAGCTCTTTATATAATTTGGATGTCAACCCCCTATTGGATATGTCATTTATGAATATATTCTCCCATACTGTAGGATGTCTTTTTGTTCTACTGATGGTGTCCTTTGCTGTACACAAGCTTTTTAGTTTGAGATAGTCCCACTTGTTCATTTTTGCTTTTGTTTCCCTTAACGGGGGAGATATGTTCATGAAGAAGTTGCTCATATTTATGTCCAAGAGATTTTTGCCTTTGTTTTTCTCTAAGAGTTTTATTGTTCCATGACTTACATTCAGGTATTTGATCCATTTCAAATTTACTTTTATGTATGGAGTTAGACAATGATCCAGTTTCATTCTCTTACATGTAGTTGTCCAGTTTTGCCAACACCAGCTGTTGAAGAGGCTTTCATTTCCCCATTGTATATCCATGGCTCCTTTATCATATATTAATTGACTGTATATGCTTGGGTTTATATCTGGGCTCTCTATTCTGTTCCACTGGTCTATAGGTCTGTTCTTGTGCCAGTACCAAATTGTCTCAATTGCTGCGGCTTTGTAGTAGAGCTTGAAGTTGGGGAGCGTATTTCTCCCTGCTTTATTCTTCCTTCTCAGGACTGCTTTGGCTATTCGGGTTCTTTTGTCATTCCATATGAATTTTAGAACTATTTGCTTTAGTTCATTGAAGCATGCTGTAGGTATTTTGATACAGATTGCATTGAATCTGTATATTGCTTCAGGCAGGATGGTCATTTTGACAAATTAATTCTTTCTAGCCAAGAGCATGGGATGAATTTCCATTTATTAGTGTCCTCTTTAATTTCTCTTAAGAGTATCTTGTAGTTTTTAGGGTATAGGTCTTTCACTTCCTTGGTTAGGTTTATTCATAGGTATTTTATTCTTTTTAATGCAATTGTGAATGGAATTGTTTTCCTGATTTCTCTTTCTGCTAGTTCATCGTTAGTGTATGGGAATGCAACAGATTTCTGTGTATTAATTTTGTATCCTGCAACTTTGCTGAATTCAGATATTAGATCTAGTAGTTTTGGAGTGGATTCTTTAGGGTATTTTATGTACAATATTATGTCATCTGCAAACAGGGACAGCTTAACTTCTTCCTTGCCAGTCTGGATGCCTTTTATTTCTTTGTGTTGTCTGATTGCCATGACTAGGACCTCCAGAACTATGTTGAATAACGGCAGGGAGAGTGGGCATCCTTGTCTTGTTGCTGATCTTAAAGGAAAAGCTTTCAGCTTCTTGCTTTTAAGTATAATGTTGGCTGTGGGTTTGTCATATATGGCCTTTATTATGTTGAGGTACTTGCCCTCTATACCCATTTTGTTGAGAGTTTTTATCATGAATGGATGTTGAATTTTGTTAGTGCTTTTTCAGCATCTGTGGAGATGGTCATGTGGTTTTTGTCCTTCTTTTTGTTGATGTGGTGATGATGTTGATGGATTTTCAAATGTTTGTACCGTCCTTGCATCCCTTGGATGAATCCCACTTGATCATGAATGATGATCTTTTTGATGTACTTTTGAATTTGGTTTGCTAATATTTTGTTGGGTATTTTTGCATCTATGTTCATCAGGAATATTGGTCTGTAATTTTCTTTTTTGTGGTGTCTTGGCCTGGTTTTGGTATTAGAGGGATGCTGGCCTCATAGAATGAGTTTGGGTGTATTCCCACCTCTTATACTTTTTGGAAAACTTTAAGGAGGATGGGTATTATTTCTTCACTAAATGTTTGATAAAATTCAGCAGTGAAATATCTGGTCCAGGTGTTTTGTTCTTAGGTAGTTTTTTGTAATCATGAATTTTTGAAAGAACTAAAGCCTACACAACATTGCCCATAGAACTTTCTGCAAATGTAGGTACACCCTGTATCTTACCATCCACTAAGGGAGCCTCTAGCCAAGTGTGGTTATTGAACCCTAGAGATAAGGCTAGAGTGACTATGGAATTTTTAATGTTATTTAATTTTTAATTAACTTAAATTTAAGTAACCACATGTGGCTAGTGGTTACCAGATTGACAGTGTAGGCTATAGTAGCTGACAAATGCTTACCCTGCCTCCATTCCAAAGATCACTGACTGAGGTCCAGCCTTCATCCTCACATGCCCGGACTATTACACACAATAGCTTTGTAAGTCTTTTCCATGTGTTACCTTTCCTAACTCCCATTTAGCCTCCAAGTTGCCAGCAGGATGTTTGTCCTAAAACATGAAATCACATCACTTCAGCCTAAAAAGACGTCCCAGAGGCTAGGGATTGTGACTTACTCAATTGCTGCATTCTCTCCCCTTCCCCTACACCTGGCGCTGTACACACCTAGCAGCTGTTAGGCCTGATGTGTGCCTATTGGGAGAAAAATGCACATATTTTAACAGCAGGCATTCTGGGGATAGCTTGCCTTCAATTACCCTAATTTTGGGGATTTAGGGCCATAGGGTAAGATGATGAAGAATATTTTTGGAAGGCTGGCTAAACGGGTGTCTTGCCCCTCGTCTGACATCCATAGCCACGAATAATCTCTATGAGATATTACATTCTGGGGAGCCCATCATCCTCGCATGCATCCCCTGCCTTTAACCAATCAATGTCAGGGGAAGAAATGCACTTCTTGACATTGACCTCTCCCAGAGTGGCCCTCATGGTTAAATGCTAAGGAAACTAAGGTTCTCAAGAAGGAAAACCCACATTTGTGAAACATCAGATGCCATTTTTCAACCCTAGTGAAGCATTTCACTAATAAATCCATTGTTTTCCTTTGTAAAGCTTTTTCTTTTCTTCACAAGGCAAAATGTTACTAGAAGTAACAGCCAATAGCAAAACTTATTCAGTCTAAAAGTGGTCATTGTCACAAAAATATTTTGAGTATTAGCAGTATTTTCATGTGTCAGTGACAAAAACACACACAGCACCAGCCTTGAACACATGTTTGCATACAGAGGTCCTCTGATGAATGCACCACATCTTCTGTCCTGGTCCCCTGCAACATGCTCCTGTCTTCATCCCATCAGTGGGTCTTTCCAGCAGACAACCCTCCCTCCCTCCAATCACAGTCTTCTCTATGGGAGATGTGTTTGGTTTCTCAGCTCAGTGAACTCTCCCTGTTTCAGGGAGAAAGATTTAATTGCAGGGTTTCACATTTTCAAAGAAAATGTTTAGACTGGGAAGGAAATGGGTTTGCTCAAAAATAAATGGCATAAATCTCCTGCCTTTTGCTGGCAGGGAACTCAGGAAGAAACTCATCGGCTGTTATTGAAATAATCCGTATTTGATTACTTCTTTTTTCAAACAAATGCTTGATTCACTTGGAGTTCGGCTGATACATGGTCAAATAAATCTGCAATTGTGTATGTGGTTCATGTGCATAGAATGGGATAATCCCATAACTCACTTGCTGTAGAGTTCTTAAATATTTTTGCACATAGAAATAACATTTAATTATTTTGCAACTTGCAATTATGACTCTGGCTGTTCTAAATCCTTTGCTTTGCTTTATCATTAGTGACAAAGTTGCACTGTTTTAATTCAGCTCAGGCCTGAAAGATGGTATTATTACTATTATTATTATTATCCTTTCTATTATTATTATGTTTATCCTTTCCTTGACCAGAGGCTAAGGAAGTCATTGGTCTGATAAAGCCAAGTACAAACTGCAGGAAGTGAGAAGTCACCTGCAGGGGCCTGTTTATTGAAAACACACGATTATAAAGATTATAAAGTGGGAGGAAATAGCACTGTCTGCACTTACACATCAAGCTCTCAGTTGCCGTCCTGGTACATCAACATTCAGCTCATAAATCTCACTTTCTTATGCATGTCACTAGCTTTATGCTTCAGTTCAGAGAGCAGAATTCCCCAACTTGGTCCCCTACCATTGAAGCTCTTTGTTGTGGCTGCTTAGAGATCATATTATCTTCCTCTTTTAAAAAGGCCCTGTGGAAGTTCTTTTCTCCTGTGTTAGAAACCGGATGTACTTACTGGCAGGCTGAAGCATATAATGCAGCCATGTATATACATTTATTTCCAGTGTGAATTTTGAAGTGTACAAACTGTTGCACTAGGGAAGATTAATGATTTCCTTGTCAATGGGGCAGTGATGTAAAAGGTTTGTAATAAGGACATATTAAAAAAATCTCCACATACCTGAAAAAAGCCAGATACAAATCAGTACACACTGTCTGATTTCCCTTGTACAGAGCTCAGAACAAGCAAAAAAATCCCAGAGGTTGGGAGTCAGGGTAGTGGTGACTCCAGAGGCCTAGACAGGCAGGACCTGAGATGGGCTTCTGAGCGCCAAGAGTGTCCTGTTTCTTGGTCTGAATTATGGTTACGTGGGTGTGGTGACCTCGTGACAATATATTGAGTGGTATGCTTACCATATGTGCACTTTCTGTCTTTATGATACACTCAAACTAGAGGTTGACATTTACACAGAAACCCCCTAAAACAAATGCTAAAATTGTTCTTCCGACAGGTCCTCAGAGTCATAAGTGTGTGAGGGTTTGGATCTGAGAGGACTGGTATTGAGAGCCCCGCACGCTGTTGCTGTGTTTCTTCTTGACCAGGTCTCATGACTATTCAACACCAACATGCGACCCTCTAAGCGACCAGCCACAGTTCTTTTTCTGAGAACATAAGCCGGTTGCATGCTTCCTGGTACATAAACATGAAGAAAGTGCAATGCATTTTCTAAAAAGTACTCTATGGCTCTGATAGCTCCAGGAATAAGTGCCAGGGCCTCTGCCCACCAAGAAAGCCATTTTAAAGAATACCTTCAGCCATCCCCAGCCCAACTGCTACCACATGGTTGAGCTGAAGGGGGAAAACTACACAGGCTGCAAATCCCGAGAGCAGGAAGTCAGAGAGCATGGGTAATGATATTTACTCAGAGCCGGATTCACATCCTACTTAACTCCACGGGAATTCTCAACAGTTGGTCTTGACAACTCCAGCAATTCTGAGGCTCATTAACCTATTTGCAGGTGCTGGGCTTTCTGAGCTGCCTGTGTTCAGAGAAAAAACATTCTCAAAATTCTCTGACGCAGTCTGCTGCCTCAGTTCAGAGGTAATGATGACGCTTTTCAGGGCTCTTAGATAGGAAATGAAAGCTTTGGGTGATTCTGAAGTGGTGAGTTTTTAAATTAGTAATCCAATCAAACATTTAATGTGAAACCCACTGTAATTGGAGAGAGACATGGTAGGTAAATAATCTCCTTGAATGGTCGGGCAAACCTTCTGGGAAATGCTATTTATGAAATTAGGCTGTGCTAAAAACCCCAAATATCTACCCCATTTAGAACAGATGCAGGAGAACCAGAGCATTTCCTCATATCCTTCCTTTATTTCTTAGGACATATGTCTGTATTTTTCTGCTGAATTGCAAAGTGGGATTCCTGAGTTAAATTGTCCTGCCCAATCAGTCTAAGCCCTGGGGAGCCAGGCAACTCTTGTTCAGTAGATTCTATTATGGGTTGCCTTTGAGAATCACATTATTTCTGAACTGCAAGGACTGCAAAATATTTTGCTGGGCATACTCCTTTCCAAGACATTGTAGGATTTGCAAATTACCCTAAACTCCTTTTCTTTACAAAAGAAATCTTGAATTCACCCTTCACAGTGGGGTCTCTTCTATATGATAACTGTTATATAACAAGGTCTTTCCCCAGGATTTGCAAGAATGAGACCATTAGGCAGGAGCCAAGACCATCCTGCCTTATGCTAACTTCCATGTTGCTCAGAAAGGTTTGGAGGCAATCCCTCAGATAGTAATCACATTCTGCTCTAGTCTCCAGATATATACTTTCTCAGAATTGCCTTGCAAATAACCTCCATCTCAGGAATATTTAAGGGGTAACTTTTTTGATGTCCTGAAGTCTACAGCTTGCCCTGAGCATGTATGGGTAAAGCTTAGAGTATCCGGGACAAACGTTTACAGCATATTTTTGTGGGCTTGGAGGAAGGTAGCTAAGCATACTTTCTTTTCTTGGGGGACAGATGTCGTCTATTTCTTAGTAGAGCAATGACTGGGCACAAGTCTGCTGTATCCTGTTTGTCCCACCAATGGGTTTTAATCCTGGGCAAATTCACTCTTGATTGGTGAGACAGAAAAATAGCAATGGAATGTTCTTGGGGTGAAAGGGTTTATACCCCACTTTATTCTTGTGGTGTCAGGTCAAGCACCAGAATCCCATCCGCCTCAGGGAAAGTCTCTATGCAGCAAGCCAGTTTCTGCTTCTGGGCCTCTCTGTCCCCACAGTCGTCTCAGTCTCTGTCCACGGCGCTGCCATCACTCCAACCTCTGCTTTCCTGCAGCCGTGCATCTGGAAGCACTGAGCTGAGCTCCTTATATAGAGTCAGTAATAATGTACTGCCCACACGTGTGCAGTGGGCAAGCCAACCAGGGCCAGGTGAGCATCCTGGCCACAGGAACTGTCATTTTCTCTACACTATTCCAGAGATGCAACCCCCAGCTCAGACCCTACCTTGTCATATACTTAATGTTGCAAAACCAGCCTGTACTGATCTTCTAAAAGCTGGACTAAATGATCTTCAGGAATAAAGGTGGCTTTGTATAGAGTCTTGGCATTTTTCTTATGAAACCCTGCAAAGATTCTGTATTGGAGTAACAGGAACATTGAAAAGCTAAGAGGCTAATTCTCTGGTGCCGATCCTTCCTGTCGGTCTCTTAGCTGTACTTTATTCCTGTAATACTGCCCCCATGTCCTCTGCAAACAGCTTTTAATATATTTGGTAGCACTAATTAAAGTAAAAGAGATGGAGAAATCTTCATATCACCATGAGAGAGGGATAGTTTGTTTTGTTCTAGAGGACAGTTTGAAATAGATTTATTCAGTCTTGCATCTTAAGGGGTATAATTTGACTTTGATGGCACAGACATATCTTCCATTAAGAAGAGTAAAGTTCAGGGTTTGTGCTGAAGGGAAAATAACTGTGTATATGTCTGAGACTGCCTTGCCTAGAAAGATGAAAGAAATGAAGTATGTGATGTGACTGAAGACTGTAGCACCTGAGGAAGTGGTAACTGAGACTGCCAGCTTTAGTACCGAAAGACACAGGTGGCTGAGTGAATCAGCTGTTCCATCCACCTGAGCTAATGGCCTCCTCAGTACCATAAACTAGAAGAACTTGTGGGTCTTTGGCCATGTGCAATATAAACAGATTATTATCTATCCATTGGTTCCACTGAGTATTTGGACCCATGTGAAATAGCTGCACTGTTAGATGTAAGGCAAATTAATCATCACCTTCAGGTGCAAGAACTTTTGTTTGAAGCTAAAACAAAGCCTTTCTGCCCATCCCAGCGTAACAAGCAAAGTCTTTTTAAGACCTACAAAATGGAGTATCACCTGACCCCAGTGACCTCTTCTATCTCAGTCCAATCTGGCAATTAAAGCCCCCTTACAGGTCCTTAAACACCCAGGCACAGCCCTTCCTCAGGGTCCTGGTGGCCCTAAGTTTCCTCTGCATGTAACACCCCTCCCCAAACCCACTACTTACTGAGCTCATTTTTTCACTTCCTTCAATTCTTCACTCAAATATAACCTTGTGAGTCCCACTCTGCTCACCTACTTAAAATTATAGACCCTCCATAAGTGTGTCTACTTCTCCACTCCTGCTGAATACAGAATTCATTGCACTCAACTCCACAACATGTTCTAATTTTTCCCCAGGGTATATTCTGCATTCTAACAAATTATACCATACACTCAGTCACTGTGTTTACTCTCAATTGCATACATTTTACACACTAGAATTTAAGCTGTCAAAGAGCAGAGATTTTTGTTGTTCTGTCCACTGATGAATGTGCAAAAACTAGAATGGTGCCTAACACAGAGCAGTTACTCAGTGTATATTTGCTGGGTGAATAAATGATCAAATGATTGAATTAGGCACACAGAAAACTAAGCAATAGAAAAGTGAGCAATCACTATCAACCTTTAGAAAAAAAATCAAAACATTGTCTGAGAAAGGAAACAATCTGGCTCAGAAATTAATAATATTTATACAATCAAAATAACATAAATGCTTAATGTTGATAAAATAAACATCTTACCTTTATTGGGAAGACAAGAAGAGAGGAGGCAAAGATGACATTGATGTAAGAGTACTTAATCCCGACCTACTATAATAGAAAGTCAATAAATAATGCCCAAAATTGATAAATGGAGAAGTTTCAGAGCAAGCATGTTATTTAGAAACATGAAGGTAAATATCAGAAATACATTGAAAGTGTTATCTCTCGGGTTTTGGGGAATAGTTGGGCTAAGTAAGGACTGATGTTTTTCATTATTAAATACGTTTCTACTTGAGTGTTTATATATTTATTACCTTGAGAAAAATAAAATATATAAAAATTTCCCATGAGCAGCTTTTCCAGAAAGCACTACATTTCTCTTTGAAGAATACTTTTAGATAATTATTTATATTTATTTTATGAAATGTGAACTTACATATCAGGAAGTATTCAAACTACTAGACTGGCAAAAAATGATTTAAATTAAATACATTTCAGAGAGAATGGTTAACTGTTTTCAGTGTTGGCTGTATGTTTAGATTTTTTTAAATAGTGTATTTATGGGGAAAAGTTTCAAATTTCTATTAATAGCAGAGATGCAGCTTAACATAAAAAAATGAGAAGTACATTGGAGAAAAATGAATGAGGTCAGAAAACGTAAGGATTATCTTCTGGCTGGAAGTTACGATGTCCTGTAGGTCAGTCAATGACTCATTTTGGATATACTTCTAGACTTCATGAGTAACTTTAGGTAAAAGAAAACAATAGCAACAATGAAATGAAAGTCACTGAACACACACAAATATTCATATAAACATAAATATAAATAAATTAAATATAAGAATTCTTTTTCTAGTATATTGACTCTAGGCACAGAAGATTGACTCAAATTCCATCATCCAGTAAATGTCTCCATGTGCCATGAACACCTGTGTAATTACAAGTGCTTTGCATGTGCTCTCAGAATCATGAACCATCTAAATAAATAACATACCACTATCAACTGAATAATATAAGTGACTACAGAGGCCATGGTAATGACCTTCAAAGGAACATTATTTATTTATGTTCAAATCAGCGGAATGGGGAAGTGCATCGGGGTCTTCCAGGAACTGGGGAGATAAAGGCAGTTTTCACAGACCAAGGGAGGCATATGCTGGGCCCCAAAGGCCAGTTTGGCTTTGCTGAAGGACCCAGGCAAAGCCCTTGGGATGCAAGGAGCCAGAACCTGGCAGAGCATCTACATGAGAGCAAAGGGAAGCAATAGCGAGACTGCAGTGTGAGCTGGAACCAAAGCCTCCTGGGAGCTCCCCGTAGCTTTCCCTGGTCTTGATGGTGCAGAACAAAGATCATTTCTGTGAAGGCAAAGAGGATCGCTTGGCCAGTACTGAGGAATGAAGGCAGCAGGCAGAAGCTTTTCTGGGAACTGGATTGCCCAGGTCATTGTACAACGTGAACATGGGAGACCTCCGGAGACCAGAGGAAATTAAGCTCCTTTTTAAGGTTTGTACATTTTTCCAGGCAGTTTTCCACCCATAATGAGTAGGATGGAGACCCTTCCGTAGCCATAGAGAAGCTGAACCAGATGCCCTTGGTGTAAAATACCAATTCTTCATGACAGTTCTATTGCCAATTGAACCTGGTCAAGCAATCAGACTTATTGAAAATAGACAACATAATTCCACCTCCTGTTAATAGAAGGGCCTCTTTCTATTGTATACCTTCAACTCTTTAAGATGTATGATGGCGCCTCACTAGAGAACAGGTCAAATCCCACTGCAGCAAATTCTTCACAGAATGTCCTAGAATTTGGTTGCATGAAGTACTGCTTGAAATAAGAGGGCCAACAGCTGAAGATCAGGCATCTATTGTAATGTTATTGATTAGGCAAAAACACCCTGAAAGATGATTTTTTTATGCCATCATTTTTTGAACCTGGCTAGATGTAACTTTACTCTTCTTACCTCTAGGGCTGGCACTTTGGCTTCAGCTCAGATTTTCTTCCCAGTTTCTCGGGCACTGACTCTGTGCTAGAATGTTTGGGTTGCAAATATTGCAAGGGAATGCTTAAACCCAGACAAAATGTCTCACCCATTAAATGTCAGAGTGAGTTTGCTTCCTGAGACGCAGCGAGAGAAGCCAGAGGCCTGGGCTCCATGCCCAGCTCTTCCACTGACATTCAAGGTGACCTTGGGGGGTGGGAGGGGGTGTGTGTAAATGATTTAACTGTTTCCTGTCTTGTGGCTCTGACAGTTGGAAACGTTGCAGGCACATCCCTGAGGTTTGTTGAGTTCTTTGCAGATTTTTGACATGTGATTGTGTAGAGTTGCATGCTCTTCTCCCTTCCATTGGACCACATGAGGTCTTCTGGGAAGAAGTGTTAACAGGCTGTGCCAGAAATTAGGAATTTTTATATTAATGGCATCAAAGAGCATCATCTCCACGAAGGAAAAGCAGTGCATGAACGAATACATTGCTTTTTCTTGTAAGCACCATTTTCAACCAATGTGTAAGAAAATCTATTTTTCCTGGAAAATAAGCCAAGCATACAGATCCATGGCACGTAAAAAACATAATTTCTCCACCTCCTGTGGTATCAGGGAGTGAACTGGGCAAGAATTTGAACTAGAGACAGGCTGCCTGCATAGCCTTATTTTGCAAAGTTACTTAACTTCTCTGCTTCTCACTTTCCTCTTAGGTGAAACTAAACCCATCACAGGGGCTTGCTGGGAGGACAAATTAGTTCATATGTTTAAAGTGCTTGGAACCGTGCCTGGCACTTGTAAGCATTTGATAAATGCTAGCCCTTATTGTTGTCATTCTTGCTGTCGTCAATATGATTGGCCCTAGAGCACATCTGCTAAATTTAGAAAACAAAGAGGGACTGGTCGCCCACTGGAAGGAGGAGGAAAGGCTCCTGAGAAAAAGGTGTTACTTTCAGTCAGAAGAGGTTCGGAAGAGGTAACAGATCTTGGTCAGTCAATCAGTCCAGCAGGAATCAGTCCACGGTTAAATGCCCTCCAAAAATCATACGGACCATGTTAAACATTTCACAATATTACCTAATTGTGTACTCAAGGCAGCAACCACCTCCTGCTGTGCTGAAAGCAAGAAACACAGGTTCAACTCAGAGAAACAGTTTAATTCAGATCAGGGTCATGGCCTAACCTGGGTGTCTTGGATGCCGGGCACCAGGCCCCCAGCCATCAGCTGTCCTTGCAGCTGTGTCCCCCCAAGTGACCAAATGTGAGCACCGCTCTCCAATTAAACCGGGACGAGTTGCAGTGACTTCCCCCCCAGGAGAACCTCTCCTAAAGGCTCAGTCCCGTTCAGCGCTCAGATCTGCCACAGCTCAACCCACGACCCCCAGGAACCCTTTTCACGACTGACACTGTGCGTGCCTTGGGGAAATACTTCTCAGCATCTTTGTTCCAGGTCCTTGGAACAGGAGGCGCGTGCATCTGAAGGCTGTGGACATTTTGGAGCTGCCACCCGGCTGTCAACAGAGAGGATCACTGCTTCGTAGCGGAGGCAGAGTTTAAGTGGTGGAATCCATTGGGGGAGAGAAAAGACAAATTAAAGAACTTGTCAAGTTCTTCTGTTCCTGCACAACAAACCATTGTTTCCCGGATGACCCAGCTTCCGGTTCTAGAGTTTCTTCCTGTTCCAATTTGTGGTTCTAGCAGTACTTAGGAATTAGCAAAGTCTTTTCAACAGTGCACAGAGTGGCTAGGAGAAATTTTGCTATATTAAGCAATTCATATTATTTTTAATTTATATATAGGTCTAGATGTAACCTAGGTGCTATTAATTCTTTAGGTTGGCAACTAGAGAAATATTGAAAGCTAGAATTATGAATAATTTTAATAAAAAATACTTAAAGAATTTAAAAGGTTTATTTTATTTAAATAATTCATATTTTAAAATTTTATATTGATGAATCAGAATTTCTCCTTACATAATTTTATTGTTTATTTTGGTTTCACCAACTGTTACTTCTACTTTTCTTTAGTTTTGATAGAAATTGTAAATGTTTTAGAAGAAAAGTCACAAAATATATGAAGAAATTTTAATTTTTCAATTTAAGCATTTTTTTCAATTTCCTTTTAGATAAAAACTTATTGGTATTTTTCATACATTGCACACAATTACATTTTTAATTCTTTGGTTTATTCCTGCCCACAGAACAAATTACATGAAAATCTTTATTATAATAGCATCATTAGTGTCCTTGCTGAAATGAGGGCAAGGAAAAATATATAGCACACATACATAACAGTGAACCAAATTAATGTCTTTATTCATCATCCAAACATTAACAACCTATCTCTAGGACACTGAGACAGTCACAATAATATGAATTACACTTTCTCTGCTATTTCTTCTACATTTTAAGTAATAATTTGTAGTCATCTAACAACCAGAGCTTTGTACATCTTTTATTTTGTCATTATGAACATGTAGCTGTTACGGTAGGAGGCCACTATAATTAATTCTTGTTACTTGTGTAGTTCCCTAGAACACTGAATTAGTGAATGCTGAACTATTTTCCTAGATAGATGGGTTAGGTTCCTGCTAGTCTCTGGTTACATTTTCATCAACCAGTCAATATAGAATCTTGTTTTATGTGTGTTTCTGTTTCAGGACAGCTTATTTAATACATCTTGTTGACTTGTTAACATTCGACTTACAGTCAACAGCACTGCAACTCATGCCTGAAAGACCATCTAACACACGTATTTAAGGCACAGCACAACCTTCTTGAACTCAGGAACACTAGGCTGCACTTCAGTGCCATGCTTGGGACCCACTTCAGACTGCAAAACTGCCAAACCAAAGCACAAAAATGTGAGAAACATGGCACTAAATAGACCACTAAAAGGGCATTGGTTTAAGTACAAAAGTTAAAACACAAGTGCAGAGCATCACCATGTCCCGTCTCAGCTGGGAACACGCAGGCAACTCCATTTTTTTTTTGTTTTTTTTGCCTCTCTGCGTGTATCTGTAAGTGACTGGGAAAGTGCTGAGAGCATTGATTTTGGCTTACAAATAAATTTGAGGCATAGCAAATACTGAGGATTGAATCTACACATTTTAAATAATAGTTTGCTAGCTTGACTTATAATTTTAAATATTTAATCATACTGTATATAAATTTCTGTGTTTACTCTTTGGCCCCACAAATCTGAGGAATGGGACTGATTAACAGAAAGTTAAATTTTAACTGTTTGAACTCAGGATAGGTAGTGTTCCTGAGTTCAGTGCTTAGGAACTGAGTTCAATTATATCAATCAACCTAGATAAGAATGTCATAAAGAAAGAGAGGGGAGAAGAGAGGGCTCAGTGTGTGTGCGAGCAGGGAGGAGGGTGCAGCTGGAGAAAGATCCTGGTAACATCCTTAATGAATCACTACTACACGATAACAAATGGCTAAATATCATGTCTGGCAACTGGAATGCAACAGTTGTTGCTAAAGTTACATGTTTTGTATATTTGATAAATTTAGATAAATTTCATAAGAAAGACAATTTATTTTGGAATAAAGTTCTTACAAGAGATTAAATGCCCATTCAAATCTGCTGCAGCCAAGGCTTTAACAGAAAAAGTTTAAAAAGAACCAAATATGCACTTTGTTGTTTTTCCACCTTCATCATAAATTTCAATATTAAATGAATGTGTCTCTTAACACCAGTAAAATAAGAAAGTGTTTTGTACTCAAAATGGGGAGACATACTTTAGTTATTGCATTTCAGACAATTGTAAGCACTTTTGTGCCCCTGGATGAGAGGAAATGATTCTGGATGCATGGGACGCACACAAGAGACTAGGCACAGGTAATCAGGCAGCTCTTTAGGAATGTTCTCCAAAGCTGGCTCCAGAAATCCCCAATCGCTCAGATGATACCAGTGAAGAAACGGTGTTGTAAATCAGCTAGCTGTTTAAAAGGTAGGAGATTGTTAGAGCTGTAGTAACCATGAATGTGTGTATGTGTGTGTGTGTGTGTGTGTGTGTGTGTGTGAGAGAGAGAGAGAGAGAGAGAGAGAGAGAGAGAGAGAGAGAGAGTGGATGAATAGACTGATAGTGTACACAGGTTGATGATTTTACAGATTTTTTTTTAAAGTCACCTGTAGTGCCATTTGTCTATTTTTGCTTTTGTTGTCTGAACTTTTGGTGTCATATCCAAGAAATCTTGTGCACATCAAAGGAAACAATCAATGTAGTGAAAAGGCAACATACAAAATAGTAGAAAATATTTGCAAATATTCAAATATCTGATAAGAATTAATATCTAGAATTTATAAAGAACTGCAACTCAACAACCACAAAGTAAGCTGATTAAAATATGTGCAGAGGACTTGAACAGACATTTCTCCTAAGAAGGGATTCAAATGACCAACACGTATATAAAAAGACGCTCAACATCACTGATCATTAGAGAAATACGAATCAGAATCACGATAACACCTCACACCCGTCAGGAAGGCTATACAGAAAAAAAGAAAAAAAACTTGGAAGATAACAAATGTTGGCGAGGTTGTGGAGGCACTGGAGGCCCCGTGCACTTCTGTGGGATGTACAGTGATGCGGCATTGTAGACAGCATGGTGATTCCTCAAAAAATTAAACACAGAATCACCATATGACCCAGCAATCCCACTGCTGTCTAGATGCCTAAAAGAATTGAAAGCAGAATCTTGAAGAGATATTTTCACACCCATTTTCTTTGCACAACTACTGACTGTAGCCAAGAGGTGGGAACCACATGGGGTACCTATAGGAGGGAGAAGGGTGAGATGAAACAAGGGACTGACTTGCTAATGGTTGAGCAAGGGCCTGTTATGGGCAACGCAGGGTGGCTCTGACAAGTAATCTTGAAACAGGAGGTTCTACCATCTAGTGCAGTCAGCTCGCCCCTTCCTCAGCGGCCCTCCAGGAAGCGGCTGAGACTGAAGGGCAAGCACAGCGCATTTAATTAACCAGCCCCACAAAGACCAGATTTGAGAGTGCTTCTCTGGAGGTCAGCACCTGTGAGTCTATACACTGAAATGAGGAAATATGGATCTACATATTATTAACCACTGCTGTTTAATATTCTGGTGTGTGGATGTGTGATCAATCCACTATTGATGAAGGTGCTTTTAAAATTCTGAAACAAAATAAAGTAATATTTGCATTAAAAAAGGTCAGATTACAGAAGTCATCCAAGGAGAAAATCTTGGTCTTTCATAAGAGCATATTTATTGATCTTATCAGGTAATTAGGTAATATAGTTACATAGTGCAGAAAGTATTCTTGTAGTGTTGCCCTTACTCCTCAATCCTTTACTCTGCCATCCTGACTCTATAGGTAGCCCCCCTCCTTTTTTATTGTGGTAAATACAAATAACATAAAATTTCCCATTTTGAGCATATAGCTCTGGGTCATTAGGTACATTCATGTGCTATGAAACCATCACCACATCGCCACCATCCATCTCCAGAATGTTTTCATCTTCCCAAACTGAAACTCTTTCCCATTAAATAAAAACTCCCCACTCTCCCCTTTCTCTCAGCCCCTAGCAACCTCTTTTCTACCTTCTGTCTCTACTTGACTTTCCTAGAAATCCCACGTAAGCGCAATCATGCAGTATTTGTCACTTTGTGTCTGGCTTATTTCACTCAGTATAGTGTTCTCAAGGTTCATCCAGGATGTAGCAAGTGTCAGAATTTCATTTCTTTTTAATATGAATATTATTCTATTGTATGAACATACAACGTTTGTTTATACATTAATCCATCAGTGGACTTTTGGGTTGTTTCCACCTTTTGGCTATTGTGAATAATGCTATTAACATTGGTGCACAAATATCTACTCAACTTCCAGCTTTTAATTTTCTTATATATCTCCATAAATGTGACTGCTAGATCATGTGATAATTCTACATTTAATTTTTTGAGGAATATATATATAACCACTTTTATTATTTTTCTTTATGCTTTTCGAATTCTTTACGCAGATAGAGCAAAAACAAAAATGTGTACTCATTTTACCCCTTTCTTATACAAAAGATAGCATATTGGATTGATACATTACTAACAATATTTTCTGAAGATTTTTTTGTATCAGTATCTAGAGAGCTTCCTTATTCTTGCTCCTGTCTGTTTTTTAGTAGCTGTTCCACCAAATGGTTATGCTGT
This sequence comes from Manis javanica, assembly GCF_040802235.1. Classification (NCBI taxonomy): domain Eukaryota; kingdom Metazoa; phylum Chordata; class Mammalia; order Pholidota; family Manidae; genus Manis; species Manis javanica. The sequence continues at coordinate 2,589,509 of NC_133171.1, forward strand.
AGTTTATTTAATCAGCCCTTTTCTGAAGGACATTGTTTTAATCTTTTGCTATAACAGAAATGTCACAATAAAACCATGTACATATATAATTATTTAAATGTAAGATGTATGTGCAAGGTAGACCCCTAGAATTGGATCACAGGGTCAAAGAGGAAATATATTTTTAATTTTCGTAAATATTGCCAAATTGCTCCCCATAGGGGATGTGCAAATTTATACTTGTCACTGGCAAAAAATGAATTACTGTCATTTCATATTTACCATGCCTCTCAGGTATTTCCTAATTGCCAGATGAGACCTGATAACTCAGTGTAGTTTTAATTTGCCTTTCTCTTATTACTAGTTTAGGCTAGGCAACTCTTGTTTAACAGCTATCTCATTTAATTTTTCTTGAACTTCCGGTTAATATCCTTTGCCCATTTTTCTACTGTTCACTGGCCATTTTTTTAGCACTATCTAGCAACTACTGGTACTTGGGAGATTAGCTGTCTGTGAAATGAGTTAGAAATACTTGTCCCAGTTTTTTATTTGGCTTATGACTTTACGGTGTTTTGCCTGCAAAAGTACTGCTGTTATATAGTTGAAATTATCTATCTTTTCTTTTTCTGGTGCCTGGATTTTAGTCACAGAAAGGGCTTCTGAGTTCCAAGGTCATACTGGGTATGGTCTATGTTTTCTTTTAATACTTTCAATGGCTTCTTCATTTAGCATTCTCACTTCTAGATATTTTTGGAGTTATATGGAATACAGTAAGAAGTATGGATCTTATTTTATCTCATTCTCAATGGCTATTTATTTGTCTCCAAAACATTGATTTGAGATATCCTGTTTACTATTCACTAATTTTAGGATATACATTGGATATGTATGGGTGTCTCGCTCTTTTCATTTTGTCTGTCTGCATCCATTCCACTAAATATTAAAGTTTTATAGTGTATTTTAACAGAGCATGGATAATAACTACTCTTGTTTACTGGCTAGAGTTTTTCTGGCTAGCTGGTGTTTTTATTTGAACCATTAACATTTACATTTGTAAGTTAACTCTTATGGAATTGATCTCTTAATGATATTGTGCTTTTTAACTTAACACATCATCTTTCCATTTGTTTGTTTTTACTTTTGTATCCATCGGAATAAATTAGAATTTCCCTCATAAAGGTTATATATATTTCTAGTCAGTTTTTTTCTTGGTAATTTGTCTACTGCCATTATTGTAAATATTGTCATTTTTACATTTTGTTAAGTCTGCTGACTTATGATATGTTAAACTAACTTATTGAGCTAATTTATTGTTTGCAACAGTTTTTCAAAAGATCCTATGTGGTTTCATTTGAAGGTATGTGATATCTACAAATACTGATGTTTTACCACCTCCTTTCTAATTCGTATCTCTAATTTATTTGTTTTATTACATTGCATTGTTTAATGCCTCCAGTAAAGTAGTAATAATATTAGTTATAAAAGGGGTCTGTATTAAATTTTGTAGCTTTATACTTATTGAATGATCTATTTTAGACTATTGATTTCTATTATGAAAAACAAAGGCTTTTGTTAAAATACACTATCTTGCATATACGCACTATTTTGTGGCTATCTTTTGAATATTCATGGATCTATTATTGTCAAAATTTATGACATTTACATTCAGTTAGTAATCTTTAATTAAGCCTTATATACTTTTTTCTTAGATATCTATTCTAAAAGAGTGTTTAATAGTACTATTCATAAAAGAGTAATATGATCCTGTGCCCCTAACCTTTGCTGCTCCACAGAGACTATCCAATTAATATTTATTTGAATTTTTAAAAATTTGTTTCTTGGCCTTGTTCAATTCTTCTAGGTCACTCTTCATTGTTCTTTTTTATTATGTCTCATGTTATTCTCTTTCTCTTTAGAAAATTCCTTTTTCTGAAATATCCCTTCAGATAATGTTTTCATGTGTGATGTAGGAGTGGTGTACTTTTCGTGTCATTGCATATCAGGAAATGTTTTTATTGCACCCTTGTGCTTCACTGATTATTTGGAGGGTATTGAATTCAAGACACCAAGTCAACTTCCATCAGAATGAAGACTTGGCCACCTCACCTTCCAGGTTCTACTGTCATTAGGGGAAAGTCTGATGCCAATTTGATTATCACCTCTTGGCATATGGCCAGTTTTTCTTCCTCTCTTGGGGAGTTTTTAGGATTTTCTATTTATTCTTTGGAATATTTTTGGGAACATTTCATCAATTTGGGTACAGGGGTGGGTTCGGTTTTGTTTTGTTTTTTTTTTCATCTACCTGCTTAACCATCAGCAGATATTATTCATATGAAGACTTCCAACTTTTTTCGACTCACAAGAACTCTATAAAGTATGATTACTATTTTCAATCTACAAATAAGGTTTAGAGAGAGAAAATAATCTGCCCCAGGTCACTACCTGGTTTCTCCATTGTGTTATACTTGTAGTGACTTGAAATATACCTGACAACCAAAATTCAGATTATTCTTGGTACGAAGTATCAACACTTTGATTTCAGATTTAGAAAGTTGAATAGTTGCTGCCTTTTTTTTTTTAGTGTTCATGACAGTGATAATTAATAAATTGATAAGTGCATTTTTACAAGTTCCAGCTGCTGTAAAAAAATGTAACCAAGTGCTCGAATAGCTGCAACCCTCTGGGCCCCCTCCCTGACTACCCCTTGGGCGAATCACTTCTTTGGTGGGGCCTTAAAAGTGAGAGAGAAGTAGAGGTAAATAGGGTTTGCTGAAGGAAGCAATAGTAGAATTTGGGGGGGATTCATCCTCCAATCAAACCCTTCCTGTTGATGAAGAAAAAAGGTAGGTTGAAATATACATTATATATATGTATATATATTATATATATATAGCTATATGTTATATTATATATCACTATATGTATATCTTAATGATTCATAGCTGATTTTAAAAAAACAAAGTAGAACGATAAACTGATAGAGGCAGGACCATATGTTGTCTACATGTGACAGATAATCAAGAATTTATGAAGCAAAATGCTTTTAAGCCAGGGAGTTCCCTAAGGTCATGTTTCAAATCACTGGTAGAATAAATAATAATTATTTTTTTAACATATCAAATTCCTTTCCCATCATATCAAATGAGGACATATTTCCTTGCTTCTTTTCTCCACAGGCAGCCAGGAAAGTTGCCATGACTAACAAGGAAAGCACCAAATTCCCTTTAACATAATGAGCTTTTTAAGCCTTAAGTAACCTGAGCTACAGTCCTCAGCTCTGACTTGTGTTCGGCCCCCTGACAGACACACAGTGAGGGGGGACACTGCACTTAGCGGTCCCCCTGATCCTTGGGGGCCACATTCCAAGAGCCCCAGGAGGACCATCTGATAGCAATCTGAAATACGTTATGCCTAAGCACACGATCGTACTGAACTCTTTGTCTACTATGCTTTTTCCCTGTACGTACATATCTATGATGAAGTTGGATTCATAAATTAGCTACAACAAGGACTAATAATAAAATAGAACAAGTAGAACAACATTCTGTAATAAAGGTGATGTGAATGTGGTCTGTCTCTCTCTCTGAAAGTGTCTTACTGTCCTGTACTCACCCCTCTTGTGAGATGATAAAATGCCTACGGGATGAAAGGAGTGAGGTGAGTGACAGAGCCACTGTGACCCAGCATTAGGTTACTCCTGACTTTCCCACCTCTCTGTCAGAAGGAGGGTCATCTGCCTCTGGACCATGGTGGCCCGCAGGTAACTGAAACTGGTTAAGTTACCTTAAGAGGGGGCTACTGTGCTCAGGGGAAAATAATCATAGTTCCAAAGCCGCTGGTTGTTATTCTGCTATATTGCAGACATCACTCTCCATTGCATGGAATAAATAAAATGTAGGGTTGTGATACACAACCAAGATACACTATACAGGGTCTCTCAGCCTTAGCATTTTTGACATTTGGGGCCAGGCAATTCCCCGTGGGTAGCCGTCCTGGGCACTGCAGAGCATCTTGAGACAACCCTGGCCTTTACCCACGAGATGCCGGTTGTGAGACCTCAAGGGTCTTTCAGGCTTTTTCAAAAGTCTCCTCCCTGGTGGGGGGAAAATTGCTCCTGGTTGAGGACCACTTATCTACACAGATCTAATTGAAAATATTTTTAGTAAATACCTCTGGAAAAAGCATTAACAGGTTTTCTAGAATACATTCTAATTTTTGCATTGGAGTCTGAAGATTGTGTGTTAAAATAAACATTTCAGGCTCTGGAAAGAAGCAAAGGATCTTTATGTAAATACAGCGAACCCTTGAGATCGTCAGATAGCAATCTGAAATACACAAAATAAAATCCTGTGTGTGGCACAAGAAATAATTTTCTGAACAGATTATTAATCTCAGCCTTGTGTTACTAATAGCATAAACGTGACAATTAATCTTTCTGTGCACGGCTTTATGTTACATGGTGTCTAAGCATGATTGAAAAATATTTTCTTACTTTGAAAATAGAACAACTATTTGTAAAGATGATTCAGTCAGCAGGATGCTCTACTTGGCTCTACTTAAATTCTAATTTTGCTGAGAGGAGGGGCTGCCTTTAAAAAAGAGACCCTGAAACTTAGAATATGTTAAACCACTTCTGCTGCACATTTTTGTTTGGATACATTTGCTTAATGGTCATAACTTATTCCCTGACAGATAATCTCGTGCCAAATGTTTGGAAGGTGACTGAATTACTCAGCCTAGCTAGGAGGCTGAAATAGAACAATTTCCAGAAAGGCATTTGAATTCTTTGACTGTTGCCTAATCCTGACCTTGCCTACTTCTGTTTACTGTATTGACAATGGAATATTGCCTACATTGCCTATAAAAGGACTTTTCTGTTTCTTTAACATTGACTCAATCTATCTTTCCCAGGTTGGGTTGAAGTAAGGATGGTGGTGGTGGTGGGTGGGAGGATATGTGCAGTGAGAAAGAATAATAAAATGGAAAAACTTTGTAGGGAAAGAAAGTGAATCTTTAAGTGAAAATGGATCATTTGTAGGTTCAAAATGTTATTCTACATTACGCTCTTTAAAAGCATTAGATCTTAGACATAAATAAATGGGTGTATGTGCATATATATATACACACATATATATATACACATATAATTATATACACGTATATACTATAATGTGATATACATATATTATATCATTATTTATTTATATAGATAGGTATGTATACATTTGGTCTCTTTAACAACATCTAGTTCTGAAAAACCATTGCAGAGTCCCATGGAAATGAATAGTGTTAAATTTGTGGGATGATGGGATCCTGAGTAAAATTGTTCCATCTATTGTTTAGTGCTGCAATGACACTCCCTAGTGCCATCTGCTAAATCGCCTGGCAAATCTATTCGTCAGTCAGCCATTTGGCCTCAGAGGGCTTGGAGTCTGCAGTGGGAAAAGTCTCCTGAAGGAACATGAGTCCAGAGATTCTGTTGGAAAAAACCCCACCAAACCAGGAGCCATGAGAAAAAAGTCCCTTTTTTGACCAGCATCTCTGAATATTTAGAGCCTCTCATTTAGAGAAGGAATACGCAAGGAGTATGTATACCTCCTGAGAGAGCGGAGAACCGGAGAAGCTCCGGTCTAATAGCAAACAAAGATGAAAGGCAAAGTGCAGAAGAAAGCCCCACATAACGGAGGGAGGGCACGCCTGAGCGAAGTTCAAGGCTTCCATAAAATCCACAGAACCCATTTTCAGGCCTCTGCTCAGCCTGCTCTGTTAGAAAGAAGAAGGGTGTCCTTTCTTTTCTCCTGACTCAGAAAATACAACATTCAAAAGGAAACTTGAAATGAAAAAGCAGCAAAGGTTACATTTTTCTTTCATAATAGAGAGAGTAGCTTCGAATGGGGCTTTGAGAAGAAAATCCAGAAGTGTTCCTAAAAATAAATAACACTTTCTCTGAGATGCTATTGCACCAAAGAAAGCAAATAAAGAAAAGGAAATGGAGTGTTAGGTATTTGTCTTTCAAACTCAAGTAGCTGGTTTGAGAACCCTTCAAGCTGCCTTCTGCAAGCCATGGAAGAGAGAGCAGCCTGTTTCCAGCAGGGAGGCGGGGGGCTAGGAGGGGCCTTTACCTTCGTCTTTTGGCCCTGCCTCCTTCTCCCCACCCCCGTCTGCACTCTGCAGTGAAAGAGAAGGAACTCCATTCTCTCTGCAAACCGCAACTAAAATGAATCTGTTTTACATACCTCTGATACTCTGCGTGTGAAATACTAACTATGAGTACATGACGGACGGATGTAAGATGTCTTTTACACCAAAATGTGCTATGCAAAGTGGAGTTATTAATAACTAGAATAGTAACCCTTCTAAAAACCTGGTGATCAAAAGTTTAAATCTGCCTCTTGTTAGTGAGAAATGTTTCTGAAAGAAGCCCGAAGGTGCAGCACACCTTTTTGTATGTTTGTATCTTTGATTGATTTTATTCCTGCAGTCACTTGGATGTTCCCCCATGTAATCAATTATCCACATATGTAGAAAACTTACAAAAATCTTTAGGCCACTGGAACTCTCTTAAGTCCTCCCATATTGTCCTCCACTTCACCCCATCTCAACTCATCACTTTCTCTATACTGTTAGGTTAAGTGCAGATTCCATCTTGGACTAAGAACAGAGCAATGCACACACACCTTGTTGAAAAGACTTTGTGAAAAAAACAAATGAAAGCTGGAGGAAAAGCAGAGTGTAGTCTATGATATATCCGTCTTTGCTGTGTTATAAACCCTCCCAAAACTTAGTGGCTGAAAGCGGCAATCATTTATTAGCTGACGATTCTGAATCGGCAGTTTAGATTGGGCTTAGCAGAGCAGCTCTGTCCTTGCCTGGGCTCACTCATTCACCCTTGGGTAGTACGCGGGTGGTCTCAGGGCTGCTTGATCTAGGGTGGCCTTGCTGCGTGTTTGCCTGCCAACGCTGCTGTCAGCTGGCTCAAGAAGACTGCCTGGGGTGAGGGTCTCCAGCAAGCTCACCGATGCTCATGGCAGTTTCAGGATTCCCAGGGGCAGCAGTAGAGAAAGCTCTGATACGGAAGTACTTTTCAGTCCTCTACTTTGGTCAAAGGAAATCCCATAGCCAAGTCCAGATTCAAGGGGTTGAGAAATAAACTCTTGATGGGAGATGCTACCAAGTCATGTTGCAAAGGAAAATGCGTGAAGGAGTGGAAGAAGTTTGGGGACAATATTTTGCAGTTTACCAAATACAACTACTGGTATATATATATATACAATTTTTTTTTTGAGAGGGCATCTCTCATATTTATTGATCACATGGTTGTTAACAACAATAAAATTCTGTATAGGGATCTCAATGCACAATCATTAATCAACCCCAAGCCTAATTCTCAACAGTCTCCAATCTTCTGAAGCATAACGAACAAGTTCTTACATGGTGAACAAGTTCTTACCTAGTGAATAAGTTCTTACATGGTGAACAGTGAAAGGGCAGTCATATCACAGAAATTTTCGGTTTTGATCACGCATCATGAACTATATACAATCAAGTTAGATATGATTATTCGTTTGATTTTTATGCTTGATTTATATGTGAATCCCACATTTCTCCCTTATTATTATTATTACTATTATTTTAATAAAATGCTGAAGTGGTAGGTAGATGCAAGATAAAGGTAGAAAACATAATTTAGACTACTGGTATATTTTTAAATGGAGGTAAGAAAGCACATTAGAAGTTTGTTTAAGCCAATCTCTCACAAAAAATTTGAATCAACAACATATTGCAAGTGGCTTTTCCTTCATTGCTGTGATTATTATAAATTCCTTGCTACAATGCAATGTGATTGTACCCATGTAACATCCATCCGCTGGTCTCAGCTCTACCTGTGAGACCAGACACACAGACCAAGCAAGATCTCACTTTCATGGGACAGACGTTCTGATGAGTAAGATGGCTGCCCTGGCCCCTGGGCCATCCCAGGCTGGTTCATTCCAGATCCTCCACACTTTTTCATCAGAGGTGATTGCAATACCTTAAAGAGTCCACTTGTTCTCCTCCACCTGTGTCCCAACTTCAAAGTCTGATGCTAAGATGAGCTGAAACAGTATTTCAGGTGTGATTCATCAGCAGGCAGAAAAGGGAACTACCCTTTCCTTCATTCTATATTCTTGACTTGCCAACTTAGATCACACTGTTAGCTCAGATTGTAAAGGCAGCCACTCATTTCCCCAACCTAGACACAGATGCGCAGATGCTGTTGTGGAAGAGGATACAGATCCTTACATTCTAGTTGAATTTTATTTGTCATTATCAATCCTATTTTTCCCTGTTGATGAGTCCTCTCAGGATCCTTATCTTGGCTTGCAAAAGATTTGACAACACAGATGTCATCTATGAATTCAGCCAGTGTGCTATCTGGATCTTCATTCAAATGTTGTATAAACCATTGATGAGGGCAGGGCCGAGTACAAATGTTGGATAAAGTTTCTCCTAGGAACTTATTTTCATTTCCAACTAACTGGCACCAAGACAACTGGCCTTATGGTGTCTTCATCTTGCTTTTATATGTCTTTAAAGTGGAGCAGTGGAGACTTCGAATTCATCACTGAAATCTAGTTACACAAATCTACTCATTTCTGAATGAGTACATCTAGCTATAAAGCCAAAGAATGGGTTTTTATGCCATGCTTTAGATTTTGGAATTCTTGTATATGCAGGGGAGATCTGATGACTGCTTTCAAGAAGGAAAGTGATATAATCAAATCTGTAGGGTAAGTAGATCTCTCTAGAAGAACTTTAGTGGGTCAAGGAAGGATGAAAGTTAGGAGACTCCTGCAGTAGCCCAAGAGATATAGAACAAGGAGCTGAATTAAGGTAGTGGCAATGGAGACAGAAATGAGATACGTTCAGCAATGGGATACATTTGGGACTAGAGAGATCTTGGCAATTAAGTGAACGAGATGTGTGTGAGGAACAAGATTCTAGGATAATTTTCCTTATTTTTGGTTCAATTAATTGGATGCATGGTTGAACATTTACTGAGAATGGGAATAATTTATTGATTTTGTGTTACTACTTCCAGGATTACAAATATTTCATTAAATTTGAATTATTTTGAGAATTTCTTAGGTTATCACCATCATTTCCTATGTCTCTTCTTTTCTCGCTACTTGGTGTCTATAGTGATTGCATAATTAGGTGAAAACATTCTAGACTCTCCTAAAACTCTTGAACTGATTTCTTCCTTTAATATCTCATGAGATTGACATACCTTAATATTTTTCTTAGACTTTTTAAACTCTTGTCTCTCACTTGGCCATGTTCTGCCTTCCTCACCCTGGTTACCAAGGATTCACCTTCTCTTAAGTTCCCATCACAATCCCTTTACCAGCAAGTTTCTCTAAGATCTAGGATACCTCCTCCCTTGCCTTCTAGGTTATGAAATGATCGCCGGCTGTCTAGAATTTCTCTGATGCTCAGCCTTTTTGTTGAATGAGATTTAGAGGTGGTATCTTGAGGTCCATCATCATCTTAAAGTCCATCATTGCTTGCTTATGTTTTTTGCTTTTGCCTCAATTTTATGACTTATTTCAAAAGCACATTATCCATGGCCTACACCCGGCCAAGAAGTCTGTAGGATACAGTCCTGCCACTTACCTACCTGCGGGAGGCACTGGATCAGACTTGTGGAAGTTCAGGCTTACAAAGGCCTGGAGAGCCCACCTAAGACTCCCTTTCAAGGTAAGAAAACCCAAGACCAGGGAGCTTATGTGGTTTGTGTGAGATGCTCAGCTGGTTACTTAGGGGCAAAGCCAGGCTAGAACATATGTCTCCTGACGTATAGCCAAAATTTATATTATGTTTTTCCCTTGGCAGAGAGTCAGACACTAGGACTCAAGTAAAGAATTTAGGGTATGCCACTTCCAGCCCTGCAGATGCTTGGTGACATGCTGGTAACATAATGGGGATGTGTCCAATTGTGCGATGCTGTGAAAATGCCCTTATATGGTAATAACCAGACCCCTGGGAGCTGGAGTAGCTTCGGCTGCATCCTGCAGTCCTAAAGCCCACAGCGCATGCGTTCTTGCGTTCTTGATCCAACGGCTTCCTCGCTCCCCAGGCGTTTCCCTGAGCACCGGAGAGGCCTCCGAGAGAACCCACGGCTCCAGGGCTCGTGTCAGTGCCCACACGTGAGTCCTTCTGCGCTGCTGTGTCTGGCTCAGTAGTAAACCTAAAAGAAAGTGGCATGTAACCAAGCCCAAGTTGTTATTCTTGCTCATCTTTAACACAAACAACCCCTGATTCTCACGATAGCGGCAAGAGTATGGTGGCAGAAATCTCCTCGCAAAACCATATATATTTTGAAAATACAGCAAATGTAACTATTCCAAAATGAGTGACTGGAAGATACAGTACACGAGCCAGGCTACATCTGCGAGAGCCCAACATCTCATGGAAAAGGGTAAGATACAAAGCCGTGGCCCAGCAAGATCCGAGCCCTCCCCCCACCCCGGCTCACGAGGGGGAGGAAGGGAGTCAGAGTGGGGAGGGACTGGAAGCACAGGACTGTTAAATAACCAACCCTGGTGGTCCACCCCCGGAGCACAGACACACACTGCATGGTGCAATGGGTATTTGGGGGAGCAGAAAAGGAAGGTCCGAGATTGAGACTGTGAACAGGTTCCCACAGCGGGCTGCCCTGGGACAAAAGAAAAGTGGGTACTCTAAAAGGGACAAGGGTTTAACAGGTGGACAAAACTGCCCTGCCACACTCAGCCCAGAAGGCTGGGAACTTTAAGGAATTTCAGGCTTCCTAACCCCCTGGGTGGCAACGTAGCTCTGAAGCCCCTCATGGCAATAAGCAGCCTGCTATTCCTTCCCCCCCCCTGGCTGTGCAAGCAAACTGACTGACCCACCATTGCTGTGGACCATCAGGGAGCAGCCCCGCCCACAGCAACCACACAGCTTAGCACAGAGGCTTCTCCCTGTGCACGACTAACGGGCCCAGACACAGAAGCTGCTCCCTGCATGCAGCTGACTGGCACAGATAGTGGAGACAGGCGCAGAGACAGGGAAGCATGAAGGGGCTTTGTTCTTGCAACAGAACACACGCTGTTCAGCTGTGACCCCTGTCAATGCCCTAGGCCATCCCAAGGGCCACCTCACCCACAGCAGCTCAGGGAATTAACCCAGAGGCTGCTCGCAGTGCACAGTTGACCGGCACAGACAGCAGAGATCACCACAGAGTCCAGAAAACATGAAGGGGCTCCTTTCTCAATGCACAACACATGCCGCTCAACTGCGACCTGCACCAGCGCAGTGGCCATCCTGAGGACCACCTGGCCCACAGCAGCTCAGCAGCACAGACCCAGAGTCTGCTCGCTGTGTGCGGTTGACTGGCACAGACAGTGGAGACAGGTGCAGAGACTGGGAGGCACAAAGGGGCTTGGCTCTTGTGGCAGAACATGCACTGCTGGCCTGTGATCCCTGCCATTGCACTAGGCCATCTAGAAGGCTGCCCTGCTCATGGCAGTTTAGGGGATTAACCCAGAGGCTGCTCCCTGTGTGTGGTTAACCAGCACAAGCAGCGGAGACAGGTAAGGTGACCAGCAAGGAGGAAGGGACTTTGTTCTCCCAGCTGACACCCGCAGCACTTGCCCAGCAACCACTCCCATCGCCATGAAATGGCAGAAGAACCTTGTTCAGTCCAAAACCCCTCAAACAGCAGAGAGAGGGCTTTATGAAACTGAAATCACCAATCTTCCTGAAAAAGAATTTAAAATAAGTCATAAGCATTTTGATGGAGATACAGAGAAATATTCAAGAACTTAGGGATGAATTCAGGAGGGAGTAACAGAAATGAAACAAACAATGGAAGGATTTAAGAGAAGACTGGATAAGGTGACTGTTAATGTAATAGAAATCAGAGAACAGAATAGAGTGTAGCTGGGGTATATGGAGATAAAAGATCTCTAGGAATGAAAGAATATTAAGAGAACTGTGTGACCAATACAAACAGAACAATATTCTCATTACAGGGATACCAGAAGAAGAAGAAGAAGAGAGAAAAAGGGATAGAAAGTGTCTTTGAAGAAATAATTGCTGAAAACTTCCCCAATCTGGGGAAGGAAATAGTCTCACAGACAATGGAAGTCCACAGATCTCCCAAAACAAGAGACCCAAGGAGGAAAACACCAAGACATAATAATTAAAATGGCAAAGATCAAAGACAAGGACAGGGTATTAAAAGCAGCCAGAGAGAGAAAAAGATCACCTGCAAAGGAAAACCCATCAGGCTCTCATCAGACTTCTCAGCAGATACCTTACAGGCCACAAGAGAATGGCATGATATATTCAATGCAATGAAAGAGAAGGGCCTTGAACCAAGAATATTGTATCATTTAAATATTGATTTAATTGATACAATTAAAGATTATCATTAAAATTTGAAGTAGGGATTAAACAATTCCCAAGTAAGCAAAAATTGAAGGAATTTACCTCCCACAAACCATCTCTACAATGTATTTTAAAGGGACTGCTCTAGATGGATGTATGCCTAAGGCTAAATAGCTGTCACAAGGGAAAATAAAACCACAGCAAGGAAAGTAGACCAACCAAATACAAACGAAAGGCAAAATAAAATCAGCTATCCACAAAATCAGTCAAAGGAAACACAAAGAGTACAGAATAAAACACCTAACATATAAAGAAAAGGAGGAGGAAGGAAAAGAAGGGAGAGAAATAAAGAATCATCACACTATGTTTATAATAGCATAATAAGTGAGTTAAGTTAGATGGTTAGATAATAAAGAAGCTGCCCTCGAAGCTTTGGTAACCACAAATCCAAAGCCTGCAATGGCAATAAGTACATATCTATTGATAATCACCCAAATGCAAATGGACTGAATGCACCAATCAAAAGACACAGAGTAACAGAATGGATAAAAAAGCAAGACCCATCTATATGCTGCCTACAAGAGACTCACTTCAAACCCAAAGACATACACAGACTAAAAGTGAAAGGAGGGAAAAAGATATTTCATGCAAACAATAGGGAGAAAAAAACAGGTGTTGTAGTACATGTATCAGACAAAATAGACTTCAAAACAAGGAAAGTCACAACAAAGAAAGACATTACATAATGATATAGGGGTCTGTCCAACAGAAGGATACAACCATTATAAATATCTATGAACTGAACAGAGGAGCACTGACATATGTGAAACAAATACTAACAGAATTAAAGGGGGAAATAGAATGCAATGCATTCATTTCAGGAGACTTCAGCACACCACTCACTCCAAAGGACAGATCAACCAGACAAAATAAGTAAGGACACAGAGGCACTGAACAACACACTAGAACAGATGGACCTAACAGGCATCTACAGAACTCTACACCTAAAAGCAGCAGAATACACATTCTTCTCAAGTGCACATGGAACATTTTCCAGAATAGACCACATAGTAGGCCACAAAAAGAGCCTCAGTAAATTCAGAAAGATTGAAATTGAACCAACCAACCTCTCAGATCACAAAGGTATAAAACTAGAAATAAACTGTACAAAGAAAAAAAAAAAAGGCTCACAAACACATGGAGGCTTAACACAATGCTCCTAAATACGCAATGGACCAAATTAAAACAGAGATCAAGCAATATAGGGAAACAAATGGAAACAACAGCACAACACCCCAACTTCTGTGGGACACAGTAAGGGCAGTTCTAAGAGGAAAATATATAGCAGTCCAGGTCTATTTAAAGAAGGAAGAAAAATCCCAGTTGAATAGTCTAAACTCACAATTACTGAAACTGGAAAAAGAAGAACAAATGAGGCCCAAAGTCAACAGAAGGAGGGACATAATAAAGTTCAGAGAAGAAATAAATAAAATTGAGAAGAATAAAACAATAGAAATAATTAATGAAACCAAGAGCTGTTTCTTTGAGAAAATAATCAAAATAGATAAACCCCTAGCCAGCCTTATTAAGAAAAAAAGAGAATCTACACACATAAACAGAATCAGAAAGGAGAAAGAAAAATCACTACGGATCCCACAGAAATATAAGGAATTATTAGAGAATACTATGAAAATCTATATGCTAACAAATTGGATAACCTAGAAGAAATGGACAACTTTCTAGAAAAATACAACCTCCCAAGAATGATCCAGGAAGAAACAGAAAATCTTAACAGACCAATTACCAGCAATGAAATTGAATTGATAATCAAAAAACTACCCAAAAGCAAAATCCCCATACCAGATGGATTCACTGCTGAATTTTATCAGACATTTAGAGAAGACATAATACCCATCTTCCTTAAAGTTTTCCAAAAAAAAGAAGAGGAGAGAATATTTTTGAACTCTATCTATGAACCCAGCATCACTCTAATAACAAAACCAGGCAAAGACACCACAAAAAAGAAAACTACAAACCAATAGCCCTAATGAACATAGATGCAAAAATACTCAACAAAAAATTAGCAAACCAAATTCAAAAATACATCAGGAGGATCATACACCATGATCAAGTGGGATTCATCCAAGGGATGCAAGGATAATACAACATTTGAAAATTCATCAACATGATCCACCAAATGAAAAAAAAGGACAAAAAACACATGATCATATCCATAGATGCTGAAAAAGCATTTGACAAATTTCAACATCTATTCATGATAAAAACTCTCAACAAAATGGGTATAGAGAGCAAGTATCTCAAAATAATAAAGGCCATATACGACAAACCCACAGCCAACATCATACTTGTCAGTGAGAAGCTGAAAGCTTTTCCTCTAAGATTGGGAATAAGACAAGGATGTCCACTCTCCCCACTGTTATTCAACATAGAACTGGAGGTCCTGGCCATGGCAATCAAACACAAAGAAATTAAAAGCATCCAGATTGGTAAGGAAGAAGTTACACTGTCCCTGTTTGCAGATGACATGATATTGTACATAAAATACCCTAAAGAATCCACTCCAAAACTACTAGATCTAATATCTGAATTCAGCAAAGTTGCGGGATACAAAATTAATACACAGAAATCTGTTGCATTCCCATACACTAACGATGAACTAGCAGAAAGAGAAATCAGGAAAACAATTCCATTCACAATTGCATCAAAAAGAATAAAATACCTAAGAATAAACCTAACCAAGGAAGTGAAAGACCTATACCCTGAAAACTACAAGACACTCCTAGGAGAAATTAAAGAGGACACTAATAAATGGAAATTCATCCCATGCTCTGAGGTAGGAAGAATTAATATCTTAAACGTGGTCATCCTGCCTGAATTGATCTAAAGATTCAATGCAATCCCTATCAAAATACCAACAGAATTCTTCAATGAACTGGAACAAATAGTTCTAAAATTCGTATGGAACCACAAAAGACCCTGAATAGCCCAAGCAATCCTGAGAAAGAATAAAGCAGGGGGTATGTCGCTTCCCAACTTCAAGCTCTACTACAAAGCCACAGTAATCAATTAGGTAGTGGCACAAGAACAGACCCATAGACCAGTGGATCAGAATAGAGAGTCCAGATATTAACCAAAGCATATATGGTCAATTAATATACAATAAAGGAGCCATGGATATACAATGGGGAAATGACAGCCTTTTCAACAACTGGTGTTGGGAAAACTGGTCAGCTACATGTAAGAGAATGAAACTGGATTACTGTCTAATTCCATAGATAAAAGTAAACTCAAAATGGATTAAAGAACTGAATGTAAGTCATGAAACCATAAAAGTCTTAGAAGAAAACATAGACAAAACTCTCTTGAATATAAACATGAACAACTTCTTCATCAACATATCTACCCAGGCAAGGGAAACAAAAGAAAAAATGAGCAAGTGGGACTATATCAAACTAAAAAGCTTGTGTATAGGAAAGGAAACCATCAGTAGAACAAAAAGGCATCCTACAGTGTGGGAGAATATACTCATAAACGACATTTCCGTTAAAGGGTTGACATCCAAAATATGCAAAGAGCTCACACTCTTCAACAAAAACCAAATAATCCAATTAGAAAATGGGCAGAGGATCTGAACAGACACTTCTCCAAAGAAGAAATTCAGATGGCCAACAAGCACATGAAAAGATACTCATCAGAAAAATGCAAATTAAAACCACAATGAGATATCACCTCCCACCAGTTAGGATGACCAACATCCAAAAGACAAACAACAACAAATGTTGATGAAGATGTGGAAAAAGGGTGACCCTCCTACACTGCTACTGGGAATGTAATCTAATTCAACCACCGTGGAAAGCAGTATGGAGGTTCCTCAAAAAACTCAAAGTAGAAATACCATTTGACTCAGGAATTCCACTCCTAGGAATTTACCCTAAGAATGCAGCAGCCAAGTTTGAAAAAGACATCTGCACCCCTATGTTTATTGCAGCACTATTTACAATAGCCAAGAAATGGAAGCAACCTAAGTGTCCATCAGTAGATAAATGGATAAAGAAGAGGTGGTACATATACACAATGGAATACTATTCAGCCATAAGAAGGAACAAATCCTACCATTTGCAACAACCTGGATGGAGCTAGAGGGTATTATGCTCAGTGAAATAAGTCAGGCAGAGAAAGACAAGTATCAAATGATTTCACTCGTCTGTGGAGTATAAGAACAAAGAAAAAATGGAAGGAACAAAACTGTAGCAGACTCACAGAGCCCAAGAATAGACTAATAGTTACCAAAGGGAAAGGGACTGGGGAGGATGGGTGAGAAGGGAGGGATAAGGGGGAAAAAGGGGCATTACAATTAGCACACATAATGTAGCAGGGGGGACATGGGAAAGGCAGTATATACAGAGAAGACAAGTAGTGATTCTATAGCATCTTACTATGCTGATGGACAGTGACTATAATGGATAAGGGGTACTTGGTAATAGGGGGAGTCTAGTAACCATAATGTTATTCAAGTAATTGCACATATACAATACAAAAAAAAAAGTGTGCAGGAGCCCAGTTTTAAAAAGACATATGCACCCCTATGTTTATTGCAGCACTATTTACAATAGCCTAGATATGGAAGCAACCTAAGTGTCCATCACTAGATGAATGGATAAAGAAGATGTGGTACATATACACAATGGAATATAATTCAGCCATAAGAAGAAAACAAATCCTACCATTTTCAACAACATGGATGGAGCTAGAGGGTATTATGCTCAGTGAAATAAGCCAGGAAGAGAAGGACAAGGGCTAAACGATTTCACTCATATGTGGAGGATAAGAACAAAGCAAAACTATAGGAACAAAACAGCAGCAGAAGCACAGAACTCAAGAATGGACTAACAGTTACCAAAGGGAAAGGGACTGGGGAGGATGGGTGGTAAGAGAGAGATTCAGGGGAAAAAAGGGGCATTATGATTAGCACACGTAATGTAGTGATGGTGGGGCATGGGGAAGGCAGTATAGCACAGAGAAGACAAGCAGTATCTATAGCATCTTACTACGCTGGTGGACAGTGACTGTAATGGGGTGTGTGGTGGGGACTTGATAATGGGGGGAATCTAGTAACCACAATGTTGCTCATGTAAGTGTATATTAATGATACCAAAAGTAAAAAAAAAATTGTTTTCAACTGAATCAACCCTTCATGGTCAGGCCTATTTCAGGTGAATTCCAGAAAGTCTCCTTTGACAACTGCTCCTGGAAGCAGGATACCAACTACATGTAGCCAAAAGAAAAAACAAAATAAAGAAAAACAACTGCAGGAGAGAGAAGGGTACGTTACTCTGAGAGGGGCCGCATAGAGACAGTGCCTGGCAAAGCTCTGCAGGGCACTGCACCTCGAGCAGATGGGGTGGATCAGAAGGTGTTCCATGCCCCATGCTCTGGCAACTGTTCCTGAGGGGAAAGAAAGCCCATCTCGAAGATATCAGCCCACCTGCCTGCCAGAGATGTCGTGACTGACTCTGAGGAGACCCAGGAGCTGGCCATGCCGCTGGAGATTTTAGCCCCTGGAGGGCCAAGAAATACTGTGAGGATCCAGCGTCAGAGTGTGGTACCAGGAATTACCCAGATTGCCCTCTGTTGAAGCTCCTTCCCTGTGGGACGTTGGGACCTTCTTGGGGACCAGGAAACACTATGCATGTAACGGTATTTCCCTGTGCTCTCTGCAGAAAGAAGAGCAATCACGGAGTTTCCTTTCTTTTATTTCCTTAAGACACCTGGGAAGAAACAAGCTTGGTCCTCTAATACAAAGAATTATCCAGGTTTGGGGAGGGAGGAATGTGACACTGCCATCACTTCCCCAGCCCCCTCCCGATTGTCAGCTAAGATGTTCTTGCTATAAATGATCTGGTATCAGAACCTGTCATCCCCAAGGGAGAGTGGGAGTCGGGACCTAGGATCTTCAAACCTTACTTCCTGCTCTGCTGCTGGTGTATTGCCTCATCAGGCTTTCTTTGCCAAGGGCAGTCGCAGCCCTGGGGACAGATAAGAGAAGTCACCTGCATCACTGATAAAGGGTTGCAACATAATATTGTTTCTTTTTAAAGTGAACACCTTGGATTCTATCAACACAATGTCTCAGGCTTCCAAGCTCAAGTGACCAAACCTTTGTTCATTTTTCACTTGAACTCCAACCCCCAAAATAATCTGATTAGATGATCTGTGTCAACTACTTATTGTTGCCGCAAACCACCTACCTATAATATGGAAGATATCTCTCAAGTCTAGTGACATTGGCTAGGACACCAGTTCTCATCCAATTCCAATTAGCTGTGTCTGCAGTAAATGTGGTAGCTGATTTTACTTCCCAAGCTAAGCATCCTGTGCAAGTCCGAACTACTGAGACAGGACAGAGGACTTAGGACCATTTTTTTTCTTAGAAGGAGGTCATGCCATTGACGGCACATAAGACTTCATGGACCCTTCTCTACTCATCCATTATCCCCATGACCCCTATTGACCACTCTGATCCATTCAAGTCTAGCCACTATTTAAAATCAGCTGAGCCCAGACTACAGAAGTGATTTCTTTTATTACAAACTCTGCTTTGCTCACATATTGACAAGAAGGTCATCAAAGGACTTATCTGTTAGAGCACCTCTCTGAAGTTCATCTAAGAAAGTTTCAGATGGCCTTCTGACTTCCCAGATAAAAGGGATAACAGAAGTGCAAATTATGGACATTAAATGGCAAAGAACATTGGAAGATCAAATGCAGTTTGGGGGGAAATTAAAACTAAGAACAAAATAATGGAAATTAAATTCAGGGCTGTTCCTTAAAAGGTTGGGTCCTGACTTTGATCTTGAAAAAAGTTTTCAAGGAAGAACTGTTTCCAACTCTGTCTTCTAACCTTTTATAATGACTTCCATCTATTGCATATTTGGAAAAAGGAGGAAGTTAATGGTGATAAAAAGTAATCATCAGTTTGCATATAAAACGATGGCATTTCCACAAACCTGTCACAAATATCTAAGTCAGTGCAAAGAAAGAATAAAAAAATTTAACTTGCAGAAGTACAGCGAACACCACCACGAACTTCCTACTGGTACTCTTTTGCTGTGGGTCTCCCTCGTATAGATACATTGTTTCATTTCAGGTAGAAAATATAAACTGCATATATTGTCATAATTGAATTCCTTCAATAATTAATGTGTGGATCTCTCTTTTCCTTTCCTTTTCAGCCTGTGGGAAAGTCCAGGAGGGACACTGTCAGCCAGATTGACAGTTGTATGTTAGACAGCAGGCGTTCAGACTGCAAGATGGGTTTACAAGACTGTTACAGTCAATGTCCATTAATAGAAAGTGAGACCATTTCCAGAAAACGGTGGCCTAGAATAAATAAAATATTTTTCAAAACTCAGCATTAGTCTCAACAAATGGAAGAAAAACACAGTTTTCCCTAGTGGTTAAAGCACAGGATTGCAAGGCTGAAGACCAGCTTCCCTGCCCCCTGTGTTCTCAGTACTAATGGAGATGATACCATCTGCCCCAGGTCTTTCAAAAGTGCAGAGAAATTACACAAGGCAAAGATGGACAAAAAAGGCAAAAATTGTCTCTGGACAATTGTAATTGATATACACTCAGGAAGGATGCACTGCCATATGTTTTTGTGTCTGTATGATTGTTATCCATAATGAAGAAACCCATTCTGGATGGTGGAATGCCTACAAGGAGCTCCAGCCTAGGCAGAGGGAAGTAAGGAGGCCTTATTCTGGGTCACGCTTCCCGTAGGCTTCCCAGTGAGAAGCACTTTTCTCCACTCAGCCCCACCAAACACAAACATAGCAGTATCCTCCCCTCGTTCCCCACCCTGACTCCCTTGTCCCTGATTCCCTTTAAAGTTTCTTATCTCTTGATTCTTCAAAGCAAATTGAAATGCTGGCATAGTTTTCATGTCATTCTGGCCCAGGCATTTTAACCCATAGGAATGACTCTCATGACGGAGATCTTAGGTTCCTGTTTATTCATTCATTACTGTGTCCTTCATGTTTTTGATCATTGATTCAATGAATATCCATTAAGGGTTGACTATGTGCCAGTCATTGTACTACAACTGGAAATGCAACTGAGCACAAGAGGAGAGCGTCTGGGCCCTCATTAAGCAGACTTGGAAATAGACATCCAATTAGAGAAAGAGCGTCCACGTGGTGAGGGCTGTGACAGGGCACCCGCAGTGCTGTGGGGAGCTTCTGGGTTTTTGGGACAGTCTGCTTGGGGGACACTGTGGGGCACAGGGGCATGGGGAGTGTGTAGGTTTGACGCCTGCTACTTTAGGAGAGTGGTGTTTTCATCTACACATAGGGCCAGTTCTGTTCATAAGAAACTCATTGGGAAAAGAGTAAAAGTATCGGATTGGGAGGCAAATGCCCTAATCTGCTTAGCCAATTATGTGTCTCTGAAGAATTCACTGAACTTTCTTGAGCTTCAGTTTCCTTCTCTGCCAAAAATGAGGGCAGAAGAGGTGACTTTTGTGGTTTTTATCAGTTTTATACTTTTATACCAAAGTGTTTTTTTAATATCCAAACTAACCCTTAGGTCTAAGGTCCAAAATGCAGTTGTCTTTGAATATTTCCAAGGGATAGCTTTCAGTGTCTATATTTTTAGTGAAACTATTTCTTGGCCACTGACCACTGCTGCACCGCACCTGTAAATTTCTTGGAAATCTGAAGTAAGAGCTTTGCTCGAGTGAATGGTAACCATGTGTTCTCTGTTGTCATGCCACAGGCATTGAAGAATGAGATGATAACCAACTTGGTTTGCCCAACCAGGCCCAGCTCTTCTCATCAGTCTTATCGTCCCAGGATTGGAATGCCTCGGTCCATTGCATATGGCAGATGTAATGAACCTAGGCAGAGAGGGTAATGGGAAACATTAGAGGAAACAGTCATTCTAAAACAGATAAGCACACTTCATCATACAAACTTTCCTTGCTGTCAAGCTTTAAAAAACATAACCCTAATAGATCCAAATTAAAATGACAACTTCTCTCAGGCATATAATAATAAAAAATGACAGGCACTTTTAGAAGATCATTTGATCTAGTGCCCACACTTTGGGGATGAGGGAATTGAAGCTCAAACAGGATAAAATATTTTGGCCAATAACCCACAGCTGGTTGGAGCAGGCCGAGACCAGCATTCAGATTTTCTGATCCCCAGAGTCTGGGAATCAGGTTCCCTCTTTGCTACACCTTGGTACCCCCATGGGTTGTACCATTCGTCTTTAAGCTGTCCATATTCCAAAGTGACCTCCATCTCTGTCTGTTCTGGTTTCTCATCCCTGGAGAGGAAAGAGGATTTCCTTGCCTATCCTTAAATTTATCACTGCATCTTCAGATCACTCAGCACTCACTCTGAACCTCCCTTGCTGGAGGACCTCTGTACTGGCCTCTGGAAACCTCATTTCCTTTACTGTCTGTTTTCTTAAAGGCCTAAAACAGATAAGCACACCTCATCATCCAGGCTCAATTCAAAGCAAGGTTGCTGAAGAACCAGTTAGGAGAGTTGTTTTCTCACCATACATTACTTTTGTGTTATCATGCATCTCTTGAGATTTTAATGGCATCGCTGCAGAACAAATGCTAGAAAAATAATGGATGATCATATTGATCTATACAGAACAAGTACTGTTGGAAACCCATAATCACACACACGCATACATTCTCTCTCTCTCTCTCTCTCTCTCTCTCTCTCTCTCTCTCTGTTTTCCAGGAGTTTTTAAACCAATTCTTTGGTTATGCAGACATTCATTAAATTTCTGTGTAAAAGTCATCATACTACTAGTTTTTCTGATATGTAAATTACAGTATTAAAATAGATTGACAGGTAAAAACAATATGGTAACTATCTAAGCAAGAAGAGAAAAAAAGCAGTCATGTATCCTTCCTACATGTGCTCTGACACGGTGTCTGCAACGGCCAGATCACCCACCTGTTGGTTATTTTAAGAAAGGGGATTCTGGCAGCAGCTGGGAATCTGCCATAAATAACTTTCACATCAATGTTCTAACACTGAGTCCTTCTTTTCACATTTTTCTAAGGGACCTTGATTTTGGAGGTATTTCAGGTGACCATTCTCTTCAGAGACATAGAAAATGATAGAGGCTGCTTTATGGGCACCATGATTTTCTTCTTACTGGCTTTCTCCACTTGCAGGCTGGTCTTACCAGGTTCAAAGGACTTTCCACTGCTGAAGGATCAGAAGAACAGCAACTACGCAAGCATAATTCCTGCTACCTTCTGAGGCCATTTTTATCAACTCCATTAAACAATTAAACCAACCCACATTGCAAAATCTTCTGGTAGCTCCTCATAAGCACTAACTTTATTTATAGATGGATAAAATAACCATGAAGGCTAAAGATAATCCCCTGTGCCAAGTCGGTGATGACTCTGATTGAACTGGGAACTGAGCCAAGCTCTGCTAATGTTTCTCTGCTCTTAAGAAGCCACACTGAGAGACTGGGGTGAAAGGTGACCAGTCAGCAGCCTGAGGTCCGGGCCCCAGCACCGGCTTCCCTCTCTATCAGTGAATGGTCCAACCACAAGAGGGAAAATGAATGCTGCTCCACTCTCCTTCTCCATGTACAAGGAGCATAGCTTCTAATAAAAATCAATTCCTGAAATTCCACTTTACCCTCAAAAATCCCAATTTTGGTGTTTGATGGTCCCCCAAACCTTCCTGCCTCCCCATGATTACTCTCTGCCTACTGCCACTGTGTTGGCATCTTCCTGATTGTATGGGACGCTTTACTTGATCCACTGGCTGGTACCCCATACCAGTAGCTTTCCTACTACCATGAAGAGCTTAGCATTTACCTTCCCCCAAAAGCCTCCCTATCATGCAAACTGGAAGAAGCTCAGCTGGGATATGCACTGTGCAGCTGTATGTTAGGTGTGTACAGGTGTGCATGTGTGTGCTACACCATGGTCATGTCTGGTTAAGCTCAGCTGCCCAGTGCTAAAGCAAGTTTAAGTCATTCAAAACCATGGCAAAGAGTCATTCTCGTGATGGGCATTAAAACAAAACAGCACCCATACCCAAGGGGGAGCTTCAGCAGTTGCCTTCAAGGGTCTTTCTAAAGTCAGCAGAAAAGGAAGGTGACTCCAGTACCTTTTATTTATTTGTTTTCTTTCTCTTTTTTGAGAGATAATTGACATATGACATTATATTAGTTTTAGGTGTAGAATAATTTAATATTGTATATATTGCACAGTAATCACCACAGTAAGTCTAATTAGCATCCATCACCACAGAGTTACAAATGTTTTTTTCTTGTGATGAGAACTTTTAGAATCTACTCTCCTAGCAATTTTCAAATATACAGTATAGTATTGTTAACTCTGTCACCATTCTGTACATTGTATCTTCATAATTGGAAGTTTGTGCCTTTTGACCACCTTCAGCCACTTTGCCCATCTTCCAACCTCAGCCTCTGGCAACCACCAATCTGGTCTCTGTGTCTGTAAGTTTTGTTTTAGATTCCACATGTAAGTGTGATCATATGGTATCTGTCTTTTCCAGTCTGACTTAGCATAATGCCCTCTACTTTGATTATCTCTCGATTGCAGTTGGAAAATTTTTGTTGCTAGAGTCTTTGAAAAAAATGTGTCAATATACAACGATGTGGGGGTTTTAATTGGCACTCTTTCTCCCACTATGAGCATTTGCAGGAAAGAAGACCAAACCACAGAGAGAAATGTCTTTACCTATAAGCCCAAACTCCATGTATACCCCCACTTTTGTGAATAAGATTTACTCACTATGTATCTAATCTTCACAAAGAATTGTATCATGACAATATCTTAAGATAGGGTCTGCCATTAGAAGGTACTCAGTACATGTTTGCTGAAGCAGTTATGAAGAATTCAGCTCATAAGAAATCTAAGTGATAAGCAACATAGCAGAATTTGGTGGTAACCCTTAGTTACTATTTGATTCCCCAACAGGAAATACAAATTCGACCTTACCTTTGTTTTCTTCTTCCAGAGATTTCAAGAAAAAATCTTAGAGTTTCAGGGTCAGCCTTTTCTTAAATTGTTTTTCTTTTATGCTGAATAAGCATTTATGATTTTAAAAGAGACTAAGCATATTCAAACAGTCATTTTACTTGACTTTATAAGAAGAGTTCATGAAACTTTTCTTCTACTAACAGGGTGCAAGGGAGGATTTTTCTGATAATTGTTTGGTTAACCAGGGCCAATGAGACACATTAACTATGCTATTGATTTTTCACATTGCAGAAATATATATGCTTCTTAACTAGTGTCCTATATCCTTTCTTTCCTTGGAGTAAAAAACTAGTTTCCAAACCTAGTTTTAAGAAATATTTAACAAAGATAGTCAATATTTTTAAACAGAATTTTGTAATGTTTTGTTTTTAATTATTAAAAATTAAATGGGTCTACTCCTTGAGTGGAAGGTGAACATCCATGAGTCACTAAGGGTGATTAGTGTCAGTTTTGTTTGAGAATCTCTGAGGCAATCAACTAAGAATCCCATGACAATATATGTCATTAAGCCATGAATACCATCTCCCCTGTTCTTCTACTTGGAAATGTCTCTTTCAGACATAGACATATATGTCAATGGATTTTTACTCCCCACTTGTAGAAGGAAATGACTCCCAAGCAGTGTTTGGCTTTGAGCAATTAAGAGACGTAGAATGTAAATACCACTGCCAGTTAGGCTGAACTGATTGAACAGTTCTGAGTAGTTGCTGTGAGGGTAGTGAAGACCCACCGAGTACAGAGATGCTGAGAACTCTGACCACATCCTTATGTGACCTTCTGCCATGTGCAGAACTCTGGGTAGGCAGGGACCTCCAAGATACCTTCCCCCTTGTGTCAGCCATACCTGATCTTCATCGAGTTGAAATCCTTGTGCTTGTGTCTGTTTGGATAACAGAGATCACCAGCAGTACTAAGGCAATTGTCACTAAGCTCAATGCAATTAAGAAGTCAGTTCAGTGAAATATTATCAACCACTCGCACTCTCACACCACTGATTCTACCGAACCACACAAGGACAGTGTCTTCCTTGTCCAGGACTGTATCCTCAGCAGCCAGTAAAATGCCTACTGCAAAACAGGCATTTAGTACACAGATTTGAACTGGATGAATTGCATGAGTTGTTGGAATAGAGTAAAGAAACTCCAGTATCTTATTTCCACAACTGCTGAAGTTCATAGCTGTTAACACCCTTAAGCTCCAAGGTCAGTGTTGGAGGGGCTGCTGGTGGAGGCTGCAGTGTTCACTGAGGCTTATCTTTGCCCATTCCCTCTAAATCCATTGCTGAATGCAGTTGCTTCTACTATCATTTGTAGATACCAGTGCAGTTAGAGTTGCCCAGAGCCTCCTGCTACAGGTGGGGTGACTTGGCTAAAGCTGGGGTGTACCTTGGCTTGTACTGATATCTGTGCCTTCTATGATAATGTAGTTAAATGTTGGCTCATGCCTTCGTTTAAATTAATATTACTCAAGACCCTCTTGGAAGTTTACTATTCTGTGACCTTGTTAGTCAGTTGATTTTCCTCTCTCTTCCCTGCACATTAGTGTTGAATAGGAGATATCTGCTCATTCACACCACTCAAACCAGATTAACTACTCACTTTTCGCTTGTGAATGTGAAGTTATATAGTACAAATCCTTAAAAAGTGAAAAAATCAAAACATGTCTTTAATATTATTTAAAATTATATGTGAGGAATTTATTTGAGAAATACTGTGGAGAACCTATCTCATGGTTTAATCACAGATTGGAGATCAGAGAACTATTCACTATGATTATATATGCTAAAATAGCCGGTTATCTTTGGCAAATCTGTTAGCCTCTCTGCACAGCAGGTTTGTCGTGAAGACAACTAAACCATTTGATCATTCTTCTGGTTGGTAGACGAAGAGCTGCCCACCTGGGAACTTTGCTCTGAGGAAATCCCACTGTGCGGGTCCCAGCCCACAGGGCTCTGTGAAGACAAGGACACTGTCCTGTTGATTAGTGGGCCTCGCATCAACAATGCCTGGCTCATAACAGATACTCAAAGAATATTTGTTGAATCAGTTAATCGAAGCTTGAGGTGCTCAGTATGTCTGACAGATCTTCCTTCTGGACAGAATTACAGAATTGGTTCTACTCAATCAAACAAGCTCGTTATGGATTTGGTGGGAAGGAAAGAGTCAGCCCAACAGTTTTTCTTATTTAGAAAAGAGTAATTAAGTAGTATAAACAGGCAAATATAGACACCAAATGCTATTAACCAAAATTCAATTGTTTTTAATTGAGTTTAATCAAATTGTTTCTCACTTCGAAAACAGAATGCTTCTTACTTACTTGGCGGTCACTTCCAGCACTTCAGAAGAGATTACTGGGTTGACAGAAGGAATCTTGGGAAACACATATGGAAATTAAATAATGGAACACCATCATTTCAAATTGACTTAAGGAAATAAAGTGCCTCTTCTTTCCCCGCCCTGTGCTAATTTACTACTCTAATTGCCTAGAGTGTGGCATTCAGCAAATATCAAATAGCTGCATGTGTCACAGGCGTCATTTTCCCTCACACTGACCTTCGATTGACCCTTCACGTTTCACCCTACAGCTAATTAAATCCAGGGACAGTTCGGTAAGACATTCTTGGCTGAAATATTTAGTGAGGGTCTTAAATTCCTTCATACTTGTTCCAACCTCTATGCCTACCTACCCATAATACATCTGCTACAGTGTCACAATATTTTGTCAGAAAGCTACAGTACTGCCATGGTAACACCATAAACCCATCCCTTGCCCAGCTCTTCAAGGAGTTTATAAAAATCCAGCTGTAAAAATTGGCCATAGGCTGTATGAGCTGGTTATTTTATGTGTGGTAGTTAACCTTTTCTCCCCCCTTTCTTTCTTCATGGTTCCCACTCCAAAACTGCTCATTTAAAAATATTTGCAAAGTAATTTAACATTTATTTAGCCCTCAGAGAGGAAACTGGAGTTGAGCTCGAGTTGACTTTTGTTAAGATCATACTTTCTGGAGACGTTGTCACGCTTTTCTTTCTGCCATCTGGGTGAGCTCAGCTGAAATCGGGAATTCTTTTTTCACCCCTTCTCATTTCCTCTTGCTTTGGAAGTCTTCACTTCCCCGAGTGCCTTTTGAATATAGAGGGCCCCCTAAATAGGAAAAACACACAGGCATTTACTGAAAAAAGGACAGCATGGAAGGGATAGATCATTTCCAGCACAACCTCCATTTCACTGGAACCCATTTCACTCCACTTGACATGGGGTGAAGTTTTTTTCTTCAAAGATAAGTTACATAGGTATCTGTTGCTCCACTGTTACTAATGGTTAAAGGGTTTTTTTTTCTTTTCTGGTTTGGGTGCTTGTGCAGAAATCTCATTTATCCTGCTCCTAAAGTTTTAGATAAGATTGGCTGAGGTAACATCATTCATGGTGGATGGCTTTGACATAAGGGAACTCTAGCACCTAAGAAAAGGCAGATTTTAAAAGAATATTTGATTCTTTTTTTTTTTTTTTTAGTAGAATTAAACTGGTTAAAGAGAAAGAGAGAAACAAAAATTCCAAGAAAAAGTCAGTGGATATCCACTGGAACTGTTTTGAGTTAGAGCCTTTGTAAGTATATATATATATACATATATAAGTAGACACATGTTAACTATGTGGCTTATGTTTAGTTAGATGCCCTTGAGCAGAATTCAGTTGGAGGTGTTGATACAAGTATCACTTAGGCTAATTTACTTCAGGGCAAACATGGAGTGCAATTAAATAATTCCTGGAGAAAGGAGTGTGAATGGTCAGAACTACAAATCTAAATCAAAAGTGGGGCTAGGCTGCCTCAGGGCTAACATGTGTCAGGTCTGTTCTGCAGCTGGCGAGCTAAGGCGGAGTGTGTTCAAGATACACCTGGAGGGATTCTGAATGAGGTGGACAGGCTGGCCCAGCGCAGGCATGACACTGGGGAGCTGGAGGAACTTGTTTTTGGGAACTTCCCATCTTCCCTCATCCTGACCCCTCCCTTGCTTATTAACACAGTGCTTAATATCTGGTACAGATGCTCAAAGATGTCGATGGCTTGTCTGTGATTTGATTTTACCCCTTTCACTTTCAGTTAGTGATAATTATTATGTATTATCTTGGAAATTGGTTAATTACTTCTCATATCTATAGAGTTTTAATATCTTGAAACCATAACCCAGCAAAGGAAACAGCTCAGCTTAAACTTAAAAAATCCCCCTCTTTCACTCTGGCGGTGTGTGGTAAGAGCATCAGAGTCCTTAATCATAAAATGGCAGAGTCACAGAATGCTTGCAGTATATGTGGTTATCTGTCAACTTTAAACAAATTCTTGTCATGCACTCTGCAGTTTGGAAGTCCCCCTCACCCCATCCCCATCACCTTGGTGTCAAAAGGAGCTCCACGTGTGGGTCAGCCATGCAAAGGGCTACAGAAGTTCATCTTAGATCACCCTGGAAATTCCCTTCTATGGGTGTGAGTGGAATGAGAAGTGATCTTATGGAGTAAATGTATTGCAATGCAACAATCGTTCTGAACAGGAAAATAAATAGAGCTGTGTTCTTCTCGGTATCGGTTATCATTCAGGCAGGGGCAAATGCATGGAGAGGTCAAGCCAACAATTCTGGCTGCAGAGAGAAAACGGAGAGTCTTCTCTGTATTAGTGTGGAAGGATGAGCTCATGTAGAAACAATGGAGGAAAAAGAAGGAGTCAAGGTCAAGGTCTTAAGGAACTCTGACATTTAGCTAGAGAGGAAACCACGAGCTTGAAAACAGCACTCCAAAAAGTGATCAGAAAAAAGGAGAAAAATTAGGAGTGTGTGTGTGTGTGTGTGTGTGTGTGTGACATGCAGGGATGGAGGTTGCAAAAACCCAGAGAAGACGGTTTCAACAAGTGTGAACAATACTCTTGAATTCTCATGTAAGGGCAAGTAAAATAAGCAAAGGAAAAAATTGTTTAGGATATTATAGGCTGCATTCTGTCCCCCAAAATTTGTATGTTGATGCTATGAAACAGTTTTTAGAGATAGAGCTTTTAAGGAGATAGTTAAGGTTAAATGAGGTCCACTATGAGTAACCCAAGATGATTAATGTCCTTATAAAAAGAGGCAGAGTTATCAGGGGGTCTCGCACACTTAGGAGGACCCTGTGAGGACACAGGGAGAAGGCAGCATCCACAAGCCAAGAGAGAGGGCCTCAGGGGACACCAGCCCTGCCAGCGCCTTACCTTGGGCTGCCAGCCTCCTGAATTGTGAGCAAATAAATTGCTGGTGTTGAAGCCACTTAGCCCATGGATTTTGTTTTGGCTTCCCTAGCGGACTAGTACAAGCAACAAGGGTCATAGGCAACCTAAAATAAGTGGAGATAGAGAGCAGAGCTAACTCAAGAAATTTGAATATGAGGAGAAAAAGAGAGATAATGGTGATAAACTGGGAGAAATGTGGGGTTTCAGGATTATGGGGATTAAAGTTGAAAATTAGCAAATAATGGATGAGATCATCTTGCAAATGCCACCTTACAAAGACAAAATATCTGTCCAATTGAAGAGCAGAGATACTGACATCCTTACCAGAAGCGTTTTTTGTTTTGTTTTGTTTTTTAACTTTTTTTAAACATTTAATTACCAGAAGCATTTTTAACATCCTTGACTCTACTTCAAGGTAGTCTAGGGTTTTTCTAATATGTGCCTCAAAACTCTCCCAGCTTCTCCCCACTTTCCACTTTTTTGTTACAGTAGCCTCCTGCTTCTAGGCACCAAAGTACATCTTAGTTTTTTAGGGCTGTCATCACAAAATCATAGCCTGGGTGGTTTAAACTGCAGAAATATATTTTCTCACAATTCTGAAGGTTGGAAGTCCCAGATCAAGGTGTCAGCAGGGCTGGTTTCTCCTGAGGCCCCTCTTCTTGGTTTGTAGGGGGCCATCCTCTCCCTGTGTCATCAGTGGTCATCCTTGGGTGTCTGTGTTCTAAAATCCTCTTCTTATAAGGACACGAGTAATATTGGTTTAGGCCTGCCTCTGTCATTTGACAGATAATTACATTTTTGATACCCTATTTCCACATATAGCCACTTTTTCAGGTACTTGGGGTAAGGGCTTCAACGTGTGAATTGGTAGGAGGGTTGCAGGTTCAGTTCATAGCCCCTCGTGTAGATTTCTAACATGATCATGGGGCTGCTGTGATGAGAATAGATTGCAGAGCTGTAGTGTAGGATGCAAGGGTGTAAGAAGGCTTTTGCAACAATTCAGGTGGCTCAGTCCAAGATGACAGTATGGTTGAGGTGGTAACAAGAGTTTGTACTTTGAAATATTTGAAAAGTTGAGCTGAGGGAAATTACTTTTGAATTGAGTGTGGGCTTCAAAGGAGAAAAGTTCAAGAATAACATTGGGGCTTTTGACTGTAGTAGCTGGAAGGGTGCCGTTGCCTTTATCAGAGAGGAGCAGACTATGGGGCAAGCACACTGGGGTGAGAGGATCGGGAGTTGTGTTTGGGACATACTAAGAGTAGGATGCCTATTAGGTATCTGAATCAAGATGTCAGGAAGGCATTTGAATGTGAGTCTGGAGTTTGAGGAGGAGGTGTGAGCGGCAGAGTCATTGGAGACGTTATTATCTAGATGCTATTAAACACAAGAGGCTGCAAAAACTGCTGAGGGGAAGGAATGGAGAGAGAAAAAATGTGCTATGGTTAAGGTCTGGATCACTGCAAGATAAGAGGTGAAATGTGTGAGGAAGAACCAGGCAAAGAGATTAAGAACGAGTGGTCAGTGAGGTAAAAGGACACCCAGGGCGGTGCGGTACCTGGAAGCCAGGTGATGACATTTCCAGGGAGAAGTGCCTGCCAAGTGCTCCTGAGAGCTCAGTACAAAGAGGACTGAGGACTGACCGTTAGATTCAGCAGCATGGAGGTCACTGGTGACCGCGAATGTGTTTCCGTATGTGAATCAGTTCTTAGGAAGATAATCAACTCTGAGGCACTGAAAAGGTCAGCTCACGGATCAAACTGTAGAGGGGACAATGCCAGGGAAAATACAACCTTCGTGGTCTGCCTAAATGTCCTGCTGACCTCTCTAGGTCACCCGCTGCCTCCTCGCTGATCAAACCACAATAATCTCTGTGTCTTAAAGATAAGGTTGGAAATGCAGTCAACACAGTGTGATCTTTGAATCTTTGTAGACCTCGAGTTTTTGTTTCTGTTGCCGTTACATGCTACCACAGTGCTTGGGACATAACAGACACAGTAGACAACCAATACATGTCAAATGAATGGATTAAAAATGAATATTATTGAGTAAGTAGGTAACAGCCAACAAGTGACTAGTTTTCTTCCTTTACTCTGTGTTAGCCTGGATTTATTAGGGGAAATGACTTTGGGAGAAAGATGGGGAGGCAGAAGAGGTTGAAAGAGCCATTCAGCCTTGGAGAAGGAAGGGTGGTTGAGTGGAAGCATCTTAGACTGCTGCACAGTTTAGAAAGTATCAGCACAGCTCGTGGGGAGTCCTTGAGCCGGTGAAGCCCGTCAGAGGAATCCTTCCCTTCAGGACAGGGCCTGCCTTATAATCCCATCACACTCAGTCACGGGCTGGGGCAGCCCGTAGGAGGCAGCGTGGCCTTGATGCCAACGTGCCGGTGTTTTTCAGAGAGCAAAGCTGAGGCACTTGATCAATCATCCTGCCTGCAGCCAAGGCCTGAGAGTCACTTTTCACAGCTACTTCATCTCTCATGTCTATTTGTAGCTTCCAACTCAATATTTTATATAAAGAGTGAATGTAAATAAAAGGAGGAAAGGAAATCTGAAAAACTGTCTTCTGCAGTCTCTAGTCAACTACTTGAATATCCATAAAGTACTTTAAGTAAGTTAAGCAATCATAATAAGCCATAATTAAAACAACTTAGAATTGGTAGAAGATTAATCTTTTGTCCTAAATGTCTAACACATTATCACTATCTCATGAAATGATTTCATATCTCTAATAGACAGGACCAACGAAGGAGACAAAGAACCCTCTCTCTGTTCTGCTGCCCGTTGAGCCCGTTAGTGACCAGCCTTGAATCAGCTCAGACCCCAGCTTGCCTCTTCCTCTTCCATTCTTGTCCTCTTCCCACATAGATGTTCCTGTCAAGGTTACCGCACAGGCTGTTTCTTAGCATCTATCCCAGAAAATCAAGCAAAACCACTTGTTCTCAATTTAGTTTTCAAAGGAAATCTCCCATCCACAGATTCACACTTGTGTTCATAAAGATGTGATTCAATAATCATGTGCTAAGAACATACTTCTTGCAAGATGAGTACTAATGAGTCAAAAGTCAAAGATTTTTTAATAAAGGAAAGTCTAAAAGTAGAACATCTGGTTTGCATTTTTCAACACTTAGCACTCAGATTTTTGTAGTATAATGTGTTCATTTTCAAAAGAAATAAACTCAGTCACAATTTAAGGAATGACTTTATTTTTGCATTTCTTTGTGTGTTGATAGCAAAGTCAGAAATCTTACATTAGATTTTCTAATCCTGCCGCACACTTGATCACTGCCTTGAGATGGTACTTCTCCTTCAGGCTGAGAACATCAATGCCTGAGAATCGTGCATTGCGCGTGTGTGACAGGATAAATAATTGTACTTTTGAAACTGAATATTGATTCCTTAGTGATCTATCATATTAGATATATCATTTCACTTGAATAAAGCAATTTTTTCAGTATTGCAGAGGAAAAAATAATAGCTGCAGGACAGACATTCTGCTCTTAGTATATTAGTTACTTAAATGAGGACTTATGTTTTTAATTTAGCAGTAACCATGTCAGCCCTGTTTTTATAATTCTCCCCAGTAATATTTATGCATTTAGAATCTAAAGTGGGGGTGTGGGGAAGGATCACAGATTGGGGGAAAACTGACTTTTTCCTATTCTCCAGGGTGAAAGAAGACATAAATTAATAATATATGATGCATTTTGTAATTCTTCTTCTTCTTCTAAGGATTGAAAGCTCAACTGCCCCTTCCCATGTAACAACAACACCAGCATCAAGTGAAATATGCCAGGCAGAGAAAGACAAATACCATATGATTTCACTTATTTGTGGAATATAAAAACAAAGCAAAACAGAATGAAGAAAACAGCAGTAGTCATAGACACTCAGAAGGGACCGCTGGTTACCAAAGGGGAGGGTTTGGAGCAGTTGTGGGGGAGGATGAGGGAGAAATAATGGCACAAAAATTTTCTATCATAATATAAGTTGGTCATGGGGATAGTAGTAGAACGTGGGAATATAGCCAGTGATTCTATAACATCTTCCTATGTTGACAGATAGTAAGTGCACTAGTTTAGGAGAGGATTTTATAATAGAGGTAACTGTTGAACCACTGTGTTGTGTATTTGAAACCAATATAAGATTGTATATCAATTCTTCAATAAAAAAATTTTTAAGAAATGACACCAGCATCCTCTACTATGTCTAAAGACACAAGAAAAAATCTAGAGAACCCTATTCACCTGATTAAAACATTCATTTAATGAGAGCTTTAATTATTCCATAAGAAGTTGAACAATTTTGAGGAGTTGAAACAATTTCCTCAGGTCTCCAAAAGATCGTTCCTATTTTGGAGACTGAAGGTCACAGACTCACAGTCCTGGATGGGTGGTCCAGAAAAATGTGTCTCATCCTATTTTGTTCAATATAAAAATACTCAAAACATACTTGGAGGTAGCAATCAGACCTCTCTGTGAAGCTGTCAGCAGCAAGGGGAAATGGCTACTCTGAATTGTGGTGATTGTCACTAAATTTTTCTTTAAAAGATGTTGTGAAACTGTTACACATTGATTTATGAGTACTGGAAACATCTGTCAATTTTATTTTATATAGTAAAGTACTGTTTTGTAAGTGTGCCCTTTGGTCAGCAACACTAGTGAATTCTGGATCCCATCCTTACTTAGTTTGGCCACACTTACGGGAACCCTATGAGTGGAATTAAACCTGGACTTAATGCGTCCATGTAAATCTATATAATCTTTGGTCTACTTTACAAAGACCTCAGAAAGAGAGATTATGGAAGTTTTGTTCCAGAAAGTTCTTTCCCTATTTTTTTCATCTCATTGATTCCTATTCCCTTAAAAGCTTTTTAAAACATATACATGAGTACTTTGATTAAGTAGTTTCTCCTCCAATTTTCCAGGCTGCAATAATCACCATTGTCTTATACTTTACTCAAAAATCTAATATCCCAGACTTAAATAGTCTAAAAGCCTTTATTTTTATTTATTCACATAATAAATTATTTCAGTGTCTCTCTGGGGGCAAGGCCTGCAGTTGGCACACAGATGCAGAGCCTCCCAGGGCGGCAGCACCAGCCCCAGGCCATGCAGGACACTCCAGCGCTGTGTCGGTTTCAGCGTGGTCTCCCCTCTTCTGTTTGCTTGACCCACACAGTGTTAGCAAAATCGAGAAAGAAAGAATGGGGGAAAGGCAGCCTCTATCTCTTTTTCAGCCACTCCTCCAACCCCCACTTTTTCTTCATAGCAGCATATAAGAAGAAATTTTTCTTAGAAATCCTCAGACCTTTCCCTTAGTTTTTCATGAACTAGGATTTGGTTCCAAAACCATTGCTAAAACTGTCACTAATAAAAAGATGGGATTATTCTATTTGGACTAACCCTTTCAGATGGAGTAGATATTAGAAAATCAACCAGAAGATCAGCAACACACATGTAAATAAATCATAAAAGAAAGTGTTGAACCATAAAACAGACAACTAAAGTGTTTTGGGTGTTAAACCTGGAGAACTACTTCCAGATGGGGACTGTCAAAGAACTGGTTTCTAATTGAAAACTGGAGCAAGATACAAAAAGATGAAATGAGCATTTTAATTTCACAGTCAAGAAATGGCAATGGAATAAATGGGGCATATATTAAGGTACATGTTACATTGGGCTGAGATAAAGATATATGAAGGTGTGTCAGTTAGCTTTTGCTGTGATAACAAATAACCCTCACATCTCAGAGGTTTATAAACACACTTTGTTTGTTCTGCTTACAGGTCTGCCAGTTAGTAAAGTTTCTAGGGACCCAGTGCACTGGGGAATGTTGAGGTATTCCTTGTGATGTAAAATAAAGCCAAAGTTTCATCTTTCAGCATCTCCTATCACAAGGCTGTGACAAAGAGGCACAAGGCTGGTGGGACCCTTTGGATTCTGGAGGCAGCACATGTCACAGTGAAGTATGTTGTTCCATTCAATTTACCAAGTTATCTTTTAGCCAGACAGTTTTGCAAGAGTTCAGAGCAAGGTAAGGATCTGCAACAGGCCCAGGTACTACATAAACTGTTCTACAACTTGAATGCTTAGATCTAGCAGGTAGGAGGCTGAATGAAGTGTTCAAGATGCTTTGAAAGCCTTGAAGGAGAATCCCTATGAAGACTTGTAAGATTTGGATGAGTAGCTGTGCCCTCTTCTGCCAACTGATTGCGATCCCCCTTGTGAAAATCAGCTCCTGGGTCTCTACTGGTGGAGAATGAGTATTTGACCACAGAAACCAAACTGCCACAGTCAGATTGCAACTGCCTCCATGGAATAATGGCTTTTCCTTCTCCCTTTCAAATCGTGTGCAAATAACTCTCATTGGCAAATTCTGACCTGGAGCAGTATGTAGTAAAGGATTGGGGAAATGTAAGCCCTGGCTTCTCTGAAATGCAGAGGCCCTAGGAGCAGTGGTAGTGATGTCAAGTTGGCAAGAGAAATGACACTGGAAAGAGAGACTGGGACTCAGTTGTGGTGAGCCTGAAATGCTATACCAAGATAAAAGGCAATAAGGAGTCATTTAAGACTTTAGACAGAAAAGTGGCATGATCAGGGATTTACTCTAATCTTTCAAGTTCTCTATAGGTTGAAAGTTCACAGGGGGACCCAATAGAGTCTTAACTCCCACCTCTTAGCTGTGTTCCCTTTTGCCTGGACCTAAAATATATCATTTTATTTAATATTCACACTTAAACCCTTTTGGTCCTTTATATATTATCCTTGCAAGGGGGATTCTATCATCCCTATTTTTAAGATAAGGAAATTGAGGCACAGAGATGTTAAGGAACTTGATCAACTTCCCCAGCTAAGGTATAAGAGCTGGTAGCAAAGTACGTTTTCTCAGTCTCACATCCAAATACTTCCACTATATTAGACTATCTCTCCCTGTGAACTAAGATGTAGGGATAGGACCACTATAGTCAGAGAAGGTCCAGTGTGCACCTAACCTGAGGGCTGGTATCAATCTCTTCTTTGCATTCATTCATTTATTTATAGCTTCATTCAACAAATAACTAGGGGCTAGAATTTAGGTAATTCATAAGGGAACTGAAGGGATATTTTAACATGTCAAAAACTGTGGGACTTCACATGTTGCATTTAACTTGGGTCCAGTTAAATTAAACCTGATTATAATTGGTTTTAATTGTCATCTCCATTAGTGTCTAAACTTCAAGCGGGTAGAACCATGTTTGTTTTGTTATTATAATTATATTTGTTATGGTGATCTGTGATCAGTGATCTTTGATGCTACTATTCTACCTGTTTTGAGACACCATGAACTGTGACCATATAAGACAGTAAACTTGTGAAATGTTGTGTGCGTTCTGACTACTCCACCGACCAGCCATTCCCCCATCTCACTCCCTCCCCTCAGGCCTCCCTGTTCACTGAGACACAACAATATTGAAATTAGGACTATTAATAACCCTACAATGGCCTCTAAGTGCTCAAGTGAAAAAAAGAGTCAAACTTTTCTCACTTTAAATCAAAAGCTAGAAATGATTAAGCTTAGTGAGGAAGGTGTGCTGAAAGCTGAAATACACTGAGCCCTCTTGCACCAGTTAGTCAAGTTGTGAATACAAAGGAAGAGTTCTTTGAGGAAATTAAAAGTGCTGCTCCAATGGACAAATGAATGATAAGGACGTGAAACAGCTTTATTTTGGTATAGAGAATGGTACAGAGAAGGTTTTAGTGGCCTGAATAGAAGATCCGACCAGCCATAACATTCCCATAAACCAAAGTTAATCCAGAGCAAGGCCCTAACTCTCTTCAATTTATCAAGGCTGAGCGAACTCAGGAAAGTGCAGAAGAAAAATTTGAAGCCAGCGAAAGTTAGTTCACTAGATTTAAGGAAAGAAGCCATTTCATAGCAGGTAATACAGGTGAAGCAGCAAGTGCTGATGGAGAAGCTGCAGCAAGTCATCCAGAAGTCAACTGAGACTCAGAGAGGTTAAGGAACTTGATCAACCTCCCCAGCTAAGGTATAAGAGCTGATAGCATAGTAGGTTTTCTCAATTCCACATCCAAATACTTCCAAGATAATTCATGAAGGTGGCTACACTAAACAACAGATTTTTTATGTAAACCAAACAGCCTTCTGTTGGAAGGAGATAACACCTAGGACTTTTATAGCTGCTGACGAGAAGTCAATGCTGGGCTTCAAAGCTTCAAAGGACAGGCTGACTCTTTTGTTAGGAGCTAACACAGCTGGTGAGAGTAAGTAGAAGCCAATGCTCATTTATCATTCCAAAAATCTTAGGGCCTTTAAGAATTATGCTAAATCTACTCTGCCTGTGTTCCATAAATGGAATAACAAAGTTTGGATGTCAACGCATCTGATTACAACATGGTTTGTTGTATATTTTAAGTCCACACTGAGTTCTACTGCTCAGAAAAAAAGATTTCTTTCAAACAAATATTGCCCATTGACAATGCATGCACCTTGTCACCCAAGAGCTCTGATAGACATATACAATGAGACTAATGTTTCCATGCCTACTAACACAACATCCAATCTGCAGCCCATAGATCAGAAAGTATTTTTGACTTTCATGTCCTATTATTTAAGAAATACATTTAATAAGGCTATAGCTGCCATAGCAATTTCTCTGATTCATCTGGGCAAAGCAAATTGCAAACCTTCAGGAAAGGATTCACCATTCTGGATGCCATCAAGAACTTTTATAATTCATGGGAAGAGGTCAGAATATCAACATTAACAGGAATTTGGAAGAGTTGATTCCAATCCCCATGGATGACTTTGGCAGGGTTTCAAGACTTCAGTGGAGGATATAACTGCAGATGTGGTAGAAATAACAAAAAAAACTAGAATTAGAAGTGGATCCTGAATATATGACTGAATTGCTGCAATCTCATGATCAAACATTAGTGGATGAGGAATTGCTTCTTATGGATGAACAAAGAAAGTGGTTTCTTGAGCTGGAACCTACTCCTGGTGAGCATTCTGTGCAGGCTGTTGAAATGACAACAGAGGATTTAGGATATTACATAAAGTTTGTTCATAAAGCAGCGGTAGGGCTTGAAAAGATTGACTCCAATTTTTAGAAAAGTTCTATTTTGGGTAAAAGGCTGTCCAACAGCATCCCATGCTACAGGGAAATCATTCTTGAAAGGAAGAGCAAATCAGTGCAGCAAACTTCACTGTTGTCTTATTTTGAGGAGGGGCCACAGCCACCCCTACCCTCAGCAACCACCACCCTGAGCAGTCAGCAGCCATCAGCATTGAGACAAGTTCCTCAACCATCAAGAAGATTACAGCTTGTTTAAAGCTCAGATGATAGTTAGCAATTCTTAGCAATAAAATATTTTGAAATGAAGGTAGGTACATTGATTTTTTTAGACCTAATGCTATTTTACACTTAATAGACTAGAGTATAATGTATAAACAAAACTTTTGTGTGCACTGGGAAACCAAAAAACTTCATTTAATTCCCTTTATTGCTGTATTTGTTATTTTATGGTGCTTTGGAATGGAAGCCCCAGTATCTCTGAGATAAACTTGTAAATGTTAGAGTGACTGAGTGACTGATGGAAGGAATGAAAAGAACCAGACAGAATTTACCTCTATGGTGACAGTGAGAGCCCGCTGGTAGGTTTCCCATGCTGATGGGACTGGTCCTTCAAACCTGGAGCATAAGCCCTGCCTCACATGCTCTCCAGATTGAGAGCTAATACCTAATAACTCTTTGCCTGCTACTCCCTTGCCTCAAGGTGAAGAGTCTAAGAGACACCTCACTCGTGTTATTCTCCCAGAAACAAGCCTCCATAGATCCTCCATTAGATTGCAAAGTTTGGTATAACATTAAAGACCCTTTTAAACGTCTGAGTTCAGTCGATCTCTCCAGCTTTCTCTGCATCACTTCCCACCAGCTCCCCAAGTCAACCTGCACTCCATAAGTACAAGACTATTTGCAATTCCTCCTCCATTTTTCCACCAGAACTCCAACTTTCCCTTCAAGATGCAGCTGTTCAAAAGTTGTCTTGACTGTCACACCTCATTCAGAATTAGTCACACCTTCCTCTGAGATCAATGACACTTTGTTTATAACTCTATGATAGCTCTTTCCATACTGTATTGTGATGATGTATTTCCATGTCTAGCTCTTCCTGGACTTAGAGCTCAGAAGTGAGGCTTTATTTGTCTTTGCACGGGTGGTTCCTAGAGAGGCCGTCAGCAGCGCATAGGTGTTCAGCCAGGGGTGGTGGGATGAATGGGCCCAGAGTGTGTGACGGAGGCTTCGACTTGGCCCCAGGTTTTGATCCAGGCTTCTTTGCCTGGGTGTTCATGCTGGCCACACACAGTCCCACAGCCCTGTGTCTGCCACAGCGAGCAAAGGAGAAATTTTCCATGAATGCTCAGTGACATACAGGTCATGTGTTTTCAGTCACACAACCATCCTCCAGGGGGGCAGTGACATGGGGCTGTGCCTGTAACCAGGGAAGGCCCCAGGAGACCGAGTGCGGGAAGAGACTTAGAGGTTTGAATCCAAGATGAAGAGACTTTGAGGTTTGAATCCAAGATGTTTGCCTTTGGATCAGCCTGACACGCATTTTGATTTGTCTAGTTGGCCTGGGAGCGCAGGCTGATTTCTGACAGAGAAGACACCCGGTTACTGATTTGGTGAAACTGGCACTTGTGTGGCATTCCATCAGGGCATGTTCTCAGCGAGGGGGCGGACATAAGGCTGCTATTGTTGTGATGTCCAGCACTGCTGAGGATTTGACCAGACATGTTCCCTGTCAGCTGAGAAATAGTCCCCCCTCCTCTGCGGCATGTATAAGGATGACAGCAGACTTTTATCTTTCCGGACAAAGTAGCTCAGACGCTTTCCTCGCAGCAAGAAGATCGATCATTTGCTTCTGCCAAGAATGATGTGGAGTGTAGACCAGCCCTCACTGGGCTCCATTCCGCACGGCCGCCTCCTTTGAAAACACACGAGAACACGGGATGTTCAGGAGACAAGGAACCCACTTGTGATTTTTATTTCCAAAGGCCCTTGTGTACTGAGGGCTTTGACAGACCATATTCACCCTCTGATGCAGACCGGAAGAGCTCTTCTTGGCCCCCAAACACGTCCCGAACCTCACTACTCTGGTTAACATTCATCTCTTTGCTCTGAACCCTTAAAAGCTCTTTCTGTCTGAAGCTCACTGCAGAACATCTAGTATAGATTTTATTGGGTCTTGTGCTCTCCTCTTATGTTTCATATTGTTTCAGGTAGATTTTACACTTCTGAACGACAGGAGACCTACCACGTGCTTCTATGGTAACTCCTGTAGTGCTTAGCACCATGCTGAGCTCAATAAATAATTTGACTGACATGTTCCCAAGCACACAGTGTAAAAACAATGTATGAGAAATTAATCAGATTATGTCATCTGCTTTTGAGGCACCATCACAAGAAACCATCACCAGTTTGTAACTGAATATTGCTTCTTTTTGTAACCTTGGTAACAACTAATGCTCCATGACCTACGACACATACACTTCCCTATCAACTAAAGATGATCCTCTAGCTCATGCTAACATGGGGTTGGTTTTTAGTCATAGGATTGAAACAGCATCACATTCTTGAGTCTCACCAGAATCTATCTGAAGAATTCCGTCTGCCATTCTTTTGTCCTCCCTTAAAAATGATGCCTGAGGATGTTAGAGACCTGCAGGAAGGCATTTCAAAGACCAAGCAATGGGATGCATTCTTTTAGGAAAAACAATTGACATACTAGAATTTATTCAGATTACAGGAAGGTTGATAAAAAAATACCATCAAAATTTGTAAAATTATGAGGATAAAAATAGAGTGACCACCTAAAGATGTTGGCAAGCAGCAAGAATCCCTCATCCAGTGATCATACGATTAAAGATATGAATGCATTGTAGGACTGGAATCAATTAATGGTGCACAGAGCCACCATTAAGGAAGCCAGGAACACTTGGGGTTCTGTGCTGAAAGGCAAATTACCAGACTTCTTGCAAAAACCTTACTTTATGGCCTCCCCAGACACTTGATACTGAGGGGATGAGAGTATTGAGCTCCCCACTAATACATGTCTTAAATTCATGTCCCCAGTCTGAAATTATTTTTCCTTTTCTTGGATTCCCACAGAATTTTAGCTGTACCAGCAATATAATCTGTATGCTGTCTGCCTTCTATTAGAATAATGTGCATGTCATTTATCCTACTAGGTTTAGAGGTCTGTGACAAAAGTAATGATAATGATGATAAGGGTGATGATGATGATGGTAAGAGCTAACATTTGTTATGCTCTTACTATGTGCCTTGCATTACTAGGCTTCATTGGTTTAGATTCGTTTCATCACATTACATACTCATCTTTGTATGCCCATTAGGCCTAATAGCACTTGGAATAAAATTATCTGTGATATCCACAAATGGTAAGCAAGTCCCATGGTTTATGTTCCCTTTGAGTAACCTGGGAACATGTGAATATTTGAATAAGAGCCAAATACATAACTGATTTTTCTCTCCCTTTATAAATTTCCATAAGGCTCCTCCACCAGACAGGGGGCTGTGGTGATAGCTTGAGTACAATGCTATAGATTATATGCAGTAAACATGCTACCATTTCAAATTTGCAATGGAATCAACGTACTGTGTCCCATGAGGATCACACAGTATTTTATATATATATATACACATAATTCACATGTTAAGCTCTGTAATGACTTTGAGAAGTCTCTATATGTTTCTAATTTGTCTACCTTTTTGAAAGTGGGTGAGCTCAAAAATGCTGGGTTTGAAGTGTTTGAATACCATGAAAATAGTAAAAGAGAAACTGCAAGTGTTATTCTAAAGCTCTAAGAGGCTGAAAAACAAATTATAAACACCCTCAAGAAACTCCCACTTTTGGGGGAATTATTAACTTGTGAGTAATGTGAAGACATTCTCAATAGATTCCCAGTTCATATCCTATGATCTTCATTGTTTATTCTTGAATTAGAATGAGCCCATCTCATATTTCTGTTGGACTTCAAAAATGCTCCAACAAAAGTAATTCCTCCTCCTCCTCCCCATTCTGTCCTCCTCCTCCTCCCTTCTAGCACCAGTCTGACATTGTCCTGGGGTTACAGAACCCCGAGGGAAATGCTCAGAGCCAGTGAAGGTTAGAAGGAGAGGGGTGAGGGAGTGATGAGGGGGGAAGGGCATGGCCACCTTGAGCTCCTCGCTACCCTGAGTTCTGAAATGGCCTGTCTTTGGGACAATCTGTGGAACTTCCCAAAGAGAAAGCTAGATCCTGTAGGGTTTTCTCCTTTTCTGATTAGGGAAATCTTAGATCCTGGACCTCAGAGTTTGCCTAAGTTTCTTTTCAGTGGTGGTCAGTAGGTCAAGATGGTTGAATTCCCAAACTTTCTGGATCTATGGGAAA
Organism: Manis javanica; assembly: GCF_040802235.1. Classification (NCBI taxonomy): domain Eukaryota; kingdom Metazoa; phylum Chordata; class Mammalia; order Pholidota; family Manidae; genus Manis; species Manis javanica. Next base: position 2,632,667 of record NC_133171.1, read on the forward strand.
GTTCTCAGCCTCTACCCATGCCTGTTTCCTTGCCAAACGGTGGGATAAAACTTGTGAGAACAGGTTTTCCTGGTGAGGTAGCTGAGGCATCTGCATCCATTTCTGGCAGAAGACCAAGGTAAAAAAGGATTTGGAGAAGCTTTACATAACATCATAAGGGCTGAATCTGAATTTGGTTTTGTAGTTTGATAATTATTTAAGGGAATGTGGTTGTTGTCTGACCTTTTTCCAAGCAGTTTCTCTCTTTGATAGTCCTCACACTTAGCTATAACCCCACTTAAGCTGCCAGGACCCACACAAGTCACTTTCATGTGGATGAATTATAAGATGTTGACCAATTCAACACAATCATCATGTGGCCTAGGAGATCATTTTCAATAATGAAACTCCACAATAATAGAGCCATGGAACTATAATAAGCTTCAGACATTTCAAAGGCCTTTGACCTGAGTTACCACTTCTAATCCTAGGAGAGAATTCCTCCATCTATCCGGTAAATCATTGATCATATATCTCAGTAAAAGAGGCATTTTGTATTTTCCATCCATTCTTTTAAATAAGAAATAGAATCAGAAGGGAAATGCGTGTGATTGGCTCTACTTGAGAAATGAGGAGGGGACACGCCCATCCGTGCACTCCCCCGGGGCTGAGTTCTCCGCTGACTCTGGTGGTGTCACCGTGATGAGTTTTGCTTTCTTCTCTACTCAGACCAGGGGGAGCATCCACGCCACAGGGACTGTCAGTCACTGAGAAACTGGGCTACCCCCACCTTCCCCTTCTCAGCTCTGCTGTGAAAAGCCCACAGCTACCCAACACATACTTGGTGGAGAATCTGCAACCCTCAAGATCACCACCCAATGCAGACTTATAAAGTGCTTTACTGGCTATTGCTCTGAACTCTTAAAACAATACTTCAGGGAAGATATTATTTGTCATCTTATAGATGAAAAATCAGAATTTTAATGAGGTAAAGTAACTTGTACGAAGTTGGGTAGAACTTGGTCTGGCCCCTCCTCACTTTTGGCTCATTGGCAGTGGAGGACTCAAAGCATGTTCCATGGACCAGCAACATCAGCATCATCTTGAAGTTCATTAGATATGCAGAATCTTAGGACACCTTCTGCCAGACCTACTGAATCTGCTTTTTATCTAGATCCCAGGTTTTTTGTATGTACATTGAAGTGTGAGAAGTACTCCAGCCAAGGGAATTTCAGCTGAGGCCCCAAATGCAGAGTGACCTCATGCAATGGATGTGTCCCTGGGAGGACTATTATGCAAGCTCACTCTTATTTTTTTTTATTTTTATTTTTTAACATTGTGAATTTCATTTATTTAATGCCACTGAATTGTACACTGACGAGTGATTAAAATGATAAATATGCTATTTTACCTCAGTAAAAAAAACTACAGTAATTTTTATAAAATCCCACTCTGCATTTCTTTTTTTTTTTTTTTTTGAGAGGGCATCTCTCATATTTATTGATCAAATGGTTGTTAACAACAATAAAATTCAGTATATGGGGGACAACGCTCAATGTACAATCATTAATCCATCTCAAGCCTAATTCTCGTCAGTCTCCAATCTTCTGAAGCATAACAAACAAGTTCTTACATGGTGAACGAATTCTTACGTAGTGAATAAATTCTTACATGGTGAACCGTACAAGGGCATTCATCACAGAAACTTTCGGTTTTGATCATGCATTATGACCTATAAACAATCAGGTCAAATATGAATATTCGTTTGACTTTTGTACTTGATTTATATGTTGATCCCACATTTCTCCTATTATTATTATTATTTTTATTTTTAATAAAATGCTGAAGTGGTAGGTAGATGCAAGATAAAGGTAGAAAACATAGTTTAGTGCTGTAAGAAGGCAAATATAGATGATCAGATGATCAGGTGTGTGCCTATGGACTAAGTATTAATCCAGGCTAGACAAGGGCAGCAAGACATCCACGGATGCAGAAGATTTCTCTCAAAGCAGGGGGGGTGAGGTTCTGAGCCTCACCTCTGTTGATCCCCAAATTCTCACCTGATGGCCCCCCTGCGACTGTGCCTGTCTTAGGTTGTTCCTCCCTTGAGGAATCTTACCCGTCTCTGGCTAACCAGTCATCTTCCGGGGCCATACAGGGAAATGTAAAGTTGGTAAGTGAGAGAGAAGCCATATTGTTTGCAAAGGTTAGCTTTTTACTTCTTTGCAGATTTATGCCCTGTGGCTTCTATGCCCAGCACTTGTTTCGAGGTATCTTTACCACCTGGAGGAATTATGATACTCGGTAAATTCGATATGAGGCACGAATTCTATTTAAGGGTTGTAATTAGGAAGGAAGAAGAAAAGCTATAGATGTAGCATATGAAGGAAACATGGGAGGATTGATTATTTCTTTGACATATCTTCTTGTATAGTACCTTAAGTATGTATAGGTTTTAAACTACTAACTAATTTGCACACACATATTAACATAATAGGAATACGGTGACATAAACAAAGCAAATCTATAATTACCATCCATCTCCAGTGAAGCCAAGAAAACCACGTAGGCACCCTAGGCATTTGTGAAAAATTTTCTATGATATGATGGATATTGTCCAACTGTACTTGAACCATCAGACAAATTAAAGCCGCCCATTTCTGGGATCTGTTCACATCCCATATGTTCTTTTAACCATAGATAGTCTATAGTCATGAGATTTTGGAGTGCTACAACTTGCACCCCTCCCAACTCCTGGTTGAGTTCCAACAGTACAGATCCGGTCAAATTCGTTGTCTCACTGTATGCACATGCCAGCCTAGACATCTCCCTCCTCATTCCTATGGCAAGTCCAGGAGACGGTGGGCTGGATGCAGCCACAACCGCAGCATCGTCCGGATCCCTGTGGAGGCTTTTTGATGATCATCCCCCGGCACAAGTCCTCCAGAGAGTGCTGATGCCGGAAGCTCCTCCTCATATCGTATCTTAGTTCATTTTCTGGGTATCCAAGCTAGGTCTTGATCTTCTGCATAAAAACAAACAGACCCTTTGCCCACACTTTGACATGCCCTCTATACCACTGTGCAGAACTCACTGGAGGTCAGCACACAGTAACTGCTTTTTTTTTTTTTTTTTAATTAAGAGAAAGGAATATTATCAGAAAAGAGTACCTCCATAGCTGATCATCTGACACCCTTTAAGTGATCAACATTAAGGATATTTAAAGCATGCGTTGATCTTTGATTTACCAATAGTTTTATCCTGTTAAGGAGAAATCCCCCTTTTCTTTCTTTCTTTCTTTCTTTTTTTTTTAATTTTTAATCTACACTTACATGAAGAATACTCTGTTTACTATGCTCTCCCCTATATCAGGTCCCCCCTAACAACCACATTACGGTTACTGTCCATCAGCTTAGCCAAATGTTGTAGAGTCACTACTTGTCCTCTCTGTGTTGTGCAGCCCACCCTGCCCTTTCTCCCTCCCCCCCATGCATGCTAATCTTAATACCCTCCTCCTTCTTACCCACCCCCTTATCCCTCCCTGCCCACCCATCCTCCCCAGTTCCTTTCCCTTTGGTACCTGTTAGTCCATTTTTGGGTTCTGTGATTCCGCTGCTGTTTTGTTCCTTCAGTTTTTCCTTTGTTCCTATACTCCTCAGATGAGTGAAATCATTTGGTATTTCTCTTTCTCCGCTTGGCTTATTTCACTGAGCATAATACTCTCCAGCTCCATCCATGTTGCTGCAAATGGTTGGATTTTTCCACTTCTTATGGCTGAGTAGTATTCCATTGTGTATATGTACCACATCTTCTTTATCCATTCATCTACTGATGGACATTTAGGTTGCTTCCAATTCTTGGCTATTGTAAATAGTGCTGCGATAAACATAGGAGTGCATCTGTCTTTCTCAAACTTGATTGCTGCGTTCTTAGGGTAAATTCCTAGGAGTGGAATTCCTGGGTCAAATGGTAGGTCTGTTTTGAGCATTTTGATGCACCTCCATACTGCTTTCCACAATGGTTGAACTAATATACATTCCCACCAGCAGTGTAGGAGGGTTCCCCTTTCTCCACAGCCTTGCCAACATTTGTTGTTGTTTGTCTTTTGGATGGCAGCTATCCTTACTGGTGTGAGGTGATACCTCATTGTAGTTTTAATTTGCATTTCTCTGATAATTAGCGATGTGGAGCATCTTTTCATGTGTCTCTTGGCCATCTGTATTTCTTTTTTGGAGAACTGTCTGTTCAGTTCCTCTGCCCATTTTTTAATTGGGTTATTTGTTTTTTGTTTGTTGAGGCGTGTGAGCTCTTTATATATTCTGGACGTCAAGCCTTTATCGGATCTGTCATTTTCAAATATATTCTCCCATACTGTAGGGTTCCTTTTTGTTCTATTGATGGTGTCTTTCGCTGTACAGAAGCTTTTCAGCTTAATGTAGTCCCACTTGCTCATTTTTGCTGTTGTTTTCCTTGCCCGGGGAGATATGTTCAAGAAGAGATCACTCATGTTTATGTCTAAGAGGTTTTTGCCTATGTTTTTTTCCAAGAGTTTAATGGTTTCATGACTTACATTCAGGTCTTTGATCCATTTTGAGTTTACCTTTGTATATGGGGTTAGACAATGGTCCAGTTTCATTCCTACATGTAGCTGTCCAGTTTTGCCAGCACCATCTGTTGAAGAGACTGTCATTTTGCCATTGTATGTCCATGGCTCCTTTATCAAATATTAATTGACCATATATGTTTGGGTTAATTTCTGGGGTCTCTAATCTGTTCCACTGGTCTGTAGCTCTGTTCTTGTGCCAGTACCAAATTGTCTTGATTACTATGGCTTTGTAGTAGAGCTTGAAGTTGGGGAGTGAGATCCCCCCTACTTTATTCTTCTTTTTCAGGATTGCTTTGGCTATTCGGGGTCTTTGGTGTTTCCATATGAATTTTTGAATTATTTGTTCCACTTCATTGAAGAATGTTGCTGGTAATTTGAGAGGGATTGCATCAAATCTGTATATTGCTTTGGGCAGGATGGCCATTTTGACGATATTAATTCTTCCTAGCCATGAGCATGGGATGAGTTTCCATTTATTAGTGTCCCCTTTAATTTCTCTTAAGAGTGACTTGTAGTTTTCAGAGTATAAGTCTTTCACTTCTTTGGTTAGGTTTATTCCTAGGTATTTTATTCTTTTTGATGCAATGGTGAATGGAATTGTTTTCCTGATTTCTCTTTCTATTGATTTGTTGTTAGTGTATAGGAAAGCTACAGATTTCTGTGTGTTAATTTTGTATCCTGCAACTTTGCTGTATTCCGATATCAGTTCTAGTAGTTTTGGAGTGGAGTCTTTAGGGTTTTTTATGTACAGTATCATATCATCTGCAAATAGTGAGAGTTTAACTTCTTCTTTACCAATCTGGATTCCTTGTATTTCTTTGTGTTGTCTGATTGCCGTGGCTAGGACCTCCAGTACTATGTTAAATAACAGTGGGGAGAGTGGGCATCCCTGTCTTGTTCCTGATCTCAGAGGAAATGCTTTCAGCTTCTTGCTGTTCAGTATAATGCTGGCTGTGGGTTTATCATATATTGCCTTTATTATGTTGAGGTACTTGCCCTCTATTCCCATTTTGCTGAGAGTTTTCATCATGAATGGATGTTGAATTTTGTCAAATGCTTTTTCAGCATCTATGGAGATGATCATGTGGTTTTTGTCTTTCTTTTTGTTGATGTGGAAGCTCACTCTTATTTTGTACCATTCATTTGCAGTTAATCCCCAAATTTAAATCCCTCTAGCTCTTCCATTTCTAGTGAAACAGAATTTCAACCCCTACGGGACAGATGGATCTCAATACCTCTTGGGAGTAAAGGCATTGTTTTCATGTGGATCTTTTTGAAGGTCCCTAATGAAAATAGGCTCATAGCTCCTGTTAATGTCAGAGTGCTAGTTGTTCTCCATTTAGCTCGAGAAAGCCCATTTAGCTTAAACAGTATTGGAGATATTCATCAACAAGCAATATTGATTTTTGCTTGAACAAAAGATAACTAGTAATCGCAGGTGATGGGGAGCAGTTGGGAGGAGAGGGCCGCAAAGACCCCTAGGGGAGCAGGAAAGAAAGCTGTCTCATACTTTTTCCCCTGCCCATTAAAAGAGGGTTGAAAAGGCCAGTTAGGGCCTCCCTTTAAGATGTTATTACCCAAACAAAAATATTTACAGATTCTTTTCACCTTTCCAATTTCCCATGGAAGTCAGAAAACCAAACGACATGATTTCAGAAACTGGGAAATTCCAATTCTTTAAAATGCATACCACACCCCTACCATCAGTTGCTTCCAAGGCCAGGAATTCCATTAATCAACATTTCTGCTCATCCATATTCTTGAAATCTTGGGGTGGTTGATTAAAAGCGCTGGATTCCATTGCACATATGTAAGGCCTTTGGGAAAAGATTTTAGTCTCCAAGCTTAAACTGTGTATTTTGGGCACTGGGACTCAGAAATCCAGACTCTTCATGACGAAATGACTCCTGTTTCTAATTCCATTCTTCACTGCCCTGGGCCCAGTGGGACCTAGCTTAGGGCACAGAGGTGAGTCTTCTCAGGCTGCCACATTTGGGACTCACAGCGGGATTCAGGCCACTTGGAAAACTCTGTATTGTTAGAAGACAAGCGTGTGATGATTTTTAGCATCATCCTTTTCATACTGTGGATGTTTAATTTGATGAGTCGTATGTAAGTTTGAGCCCCATGTGTATTATTTCACCTTTTTCTGTACTGAAACAAATATACCACCTCTAACCACAAAATGTGTAGAGTCTAGTCCAACTTGGCCTCTAGGAACCCTAATTCACTGTGACCTAATCCACTTGTGACTTGTGAAGTTACAAGATTCCAAGTCTTCCATGTTGACCGGAAGATTAATTTTCTCTTCTGGATTTTGATTTCTAGTTCTATTTCTGGGACCAGTGAACCAAGATCTCCACATTGATGATTATTTTGTTCTAGCAAATCTCTAAACAACAATTTTGTATTGGAAAATTATCTTTGATTCAATAATTAAAGCATTTGTTGAGGTAAGGAGTTTATTATGCAGTTAGTGTGAAACATTTAGCTGTTTTATAACAGGGACTGATACGATTTGATCCGTATTTTAGTAAGATCACTCTTGAAGCAGTTTAAAATTAGAGCAGAAGAGATGATTTAAGAGGAAGGTTTCAACCTCACAATGAATGATATTTCTCTCCCTACACAAGCTGCATGATTTACTAGAAATTATCAAGTCAGTGGTAAACATAACACATTAGACAAATGCAGCACATAAGAACAGAATTTTTGAAAGCACCAGGACATATATGCACAGAGACGCAAATGTGCATGCATAGGTAATCTGGGGTGGGGGGCCTAGGCTCTTAAAGGACCTATTTTGGCTACTGTTGTTACGTAACCCATCACCCCCATACTTGGTGGGTTATAAAGATAAGGTGATTCACTATTTCTCACAGTTTGGGCAGTTCCCCTTTGCATGGTGTTGTCTGGGGTGCTGGGGCAGCTGCAAGGTTCAAAGGGGCCTCAGTCCCATGTCTGGTAGCTGATGCTGTGGCTGCCTGGGAGCTCAGCTGGACTCGGGGCTCCCATTCCCCTCCATCTGGGCCTGTCCATGTGTTTACTTGGGCTTCTTAACAGTACGGTGATTCACTTCCAAGAAGCCTTCCAAAAAGTAAAGGCAAGAAAAAGTTAAGAGCTCGCCTTGGGGGAACACTGGGTAATTCTGCAGCATGATATGAGTCAAATGAGGTCACTGGGCCAGCCTAGATCCAAGGAGGGGGACAGGGGAACAGGTTCCACCTGTTTATGAGAGAGATCATAGCACAAAAGAGCTGTAGAATGAGAGATAGAGTTGTAGACACCTTTGAAAGCATGATCTACCATAGGACCTTTGAAAAGTCCTCTTGTATGGCACTCGAACTGTTTAAAATGGCAGGAGAAATATTATCATATCACTTTAAAAAAATAAAGGGTGAGATATCTGAGATTTTGATAGTACTCCTGTTTTAGAGGTATATTCCTATTCAATGAATCCAACACATTCCTAACCAGAGAAGGACCAGAGTCACTCATCACTCCCGGAGTGACAGAATCGGTTGGCACTGCCAGCTAGGGGAGCAACCCTACAGCATATTATTACCCTATAGCAAACATTCTCTGTCCTCCACTGCTAACACTACACTAGGCATGGCGGGCTGCATGGGAAAAGCTCGCCCTCCAGCACTTGTCCCCAAGTCTTGCATACTTGGATGCTTAGAATGAGAATCCCATTAGGATGGAGCTCCCAAAAGTCTACCTAGGCACATGCTTCTGAGAGTCCTGAGAAGTTTGCCTAAACCTATCAAGAGCTTAATGGGAATAAACTAAGGATTCACCACTTGACGTGTTAGAATGCTTTAAAAAGGAACAGCGGGTCGCACCCAGGGGGTGGTGATGGACCAATCACTCTACCGGGGGAGTGAGTCATGGTCACATGGTCAAATTAAAACTGGCAGATCCCTGGGGAGTTGGGGAGGCTTGGCTGAAGAAGGCAGGATCCTGAGGATGTTGTTCAGACGTGTGACTCCCAGTCACCTAGCTCCTTGCTGCCACAGCTTAACGTAGATCAGAAATTGTGGAATGACCGTAACCTGGACAGAAGGAACCTTTTCAAAGATTTTGTTACAGTGAGTTCCAGCAAAAACAGAGCTGGGTGCTCAGCACTACCTGGCAGCTTTACTGGAGTAAGAGACAAAAATGTGACTTGTCTATTGGCATAGTGCAAAATCTATTCATTTTGTATTGTGAACCCAAAGTTGGCTCCCAACTTGCACAGCGTAGCAAACGCATAGTAGGCAGTCAGCAACTGTTGAGTGGATAATTGCATGATTGTGACTAATGTCAAAGACTAATTAATTGGGTTTTCCAAGTCTGCCATCTGCCCCCAGCTCTTATTTTACATGCACATACCTATCATTAGAGTTGCCTTCAAGGCCCCAAGAGACTGTATGTTGCTCCAGATCCTGAGGTGTTTCAGACCCAAAGTTTAGTAAATATTTCCTAAATCAAAGCCGCACAGGCTGTGTTCATTCAGTCGACTACTCTGGAACAGTTGCTTCCCCTAGCAAGACACTCAGCAGTTAGAAGTAAGAAATAGGGCGCAAGTGGAAAATATTTGTAAAGGAAACAAAAGCAAATGGTGTTGTTTGCCAATGACATCTTGGAGAACCAGTGGGTATTCAAAGAGGGAAAACAAAGAGGCCTGGTATACAAACATGACTTCCTTTCAAGCACACACAAACACACAACCAAAACAAGGCAAGCCCTTTTCAGGGGGAACATTTCTGGCAGAAATAATTACTCTATACTTACTGCTGCTGGAGTTGTGGCCCAACAGGGGAAGGGAAAGTGCGAGGCAATGAGGGGGACCCACTGGCAGTGAGCACATCACAAAGGGCTCGGTTTGTTCTACCTGGAGAGGGGAGTGTGTATGTTAAAATATCACATTTAATTAACACTTGAAGAGAGGAACCTAATGGCTCACACCAGTGATTCCAGGCAGCTTTTGTATGAAACAGATGAAGGGGAAACAACCTGATTAGGCGCTGGCCTTAAGCACAGTTTCCTTGGATTTCCGTTTTCCCTCTTTACCATTTAATAACATGGCTGAAAATTAGTTCTGACAGCTAATCAGAGCGAGTGGCTCTTTCTTTTCCTGGAGTGGTTAACAAGTACCGTGCGCGTTGTGCCAACACACCACACTGCTGGATGGCTGCATGAAGGGAAGGGCTGATTAGCATCGCTTTGCAGGCAGCCTTGTGCCTCCTCCCTTCAGCCCAGCCAGGGACCCTGGGGCACCCGGGTCTGCTCTGCACCTGAGGGAGCCTGGGCCTGTCCGAATCCAGCTCTGCTTCTCCCCCTCCCCCGCCCTCTCCCAGTGCCTCCCACTCATACTTACTTCTGCTTCGGATGGTGCGTTGGAATCTGTCCTACAAAGATGGTGTGTGGAACTAAATTTAGGCTGTGGAGTGATAAAGCAGGAATTAGACAGAAGAACAAAATTAAATCCAATTCCCTCCTTAAGAGAAAAGTTTGGGGCCCAGGAGGCTGGTGCGGAAGAGGACAAGCATTTGTGTGTAAAGGCAGCTGTGAAGTGGGGTCATCCCAGGGGAGTGGGCAGGTGCTCCCATCCCCCAGGGGTGTCCCTTCCTTGGCTGAGGGGAGTTTGCTCGCCTCACCAAGTTTTGTCCAGTTTGGAATGTGAAACAACACCATTGCTAAAAGGGCTGCAGTGGAATAGGCCGGAGGTAAAGAACTTCAAAGATTCTCCTGATGACTGCTGTATAAAGGGGTACGGTGATTGCCCCTTCAATTAAAACTAAGAGCAGCAGCTGAAGCAGCCAAAAGGGTGGTTAACATAGGCCACAGCATTCCATGGGCCCTGCCCTAGAGCTGGTCTTTTTTGAAATCCCAAGGATAAGCCCTGAGATGACAGTTCCTGACATGTCCCCTTCTTCAGGCAGAAGCCCGGGGAACAGGTTCTGGGTTTAATGGGGCAACATGACAAGCCAAGGCATGAACTGTGGCAGCTCCAACTAACCTGAGAGTAGCCACGTCCAAGCCAGTGAGCCAGGGTGCACGCTCACACCCCAGGCGGCTCACAGCAAAGGTCAGGATTAAACCCACAGGTTAGTTAAAGTTTGTCCTGGGGAGCTTTGGGGCCTCCGTGGGGGTGCCTCTGGGGCCTTCCTGGCCACAGACAGAAGCATGTGTAGAGGGTTTGGGTCTCAGGGCAGCACACACTGCAGCCAGAGCAGCTTGGCTTTGATTGTTTTGTAACTTGGGGTTCAGGTGTAGGAAAAAAAGGGGCTCTATTACTCTAAAAAATGTTAGAAACCACTGCTACATCACACTGCTTCATGGAAGAAAATTGCAAAGCTCTTGTAACTCCTTGTACGACAGAGATTTAGGTGTAGGAAAATCAGTTCTAAATGGGAAGATGTTGTTCAATGGGTATAAAGTTTCAGTTATGCGAAATGAATAAATTTTAAAGATCTGCTCTACCACATAGTGCCTATAGTTAGCAATGTGTTATTGTGGGCTTAAAAGTCTGTTCAGAGGGTAATTTCATGCCAAGTGTGTTTCCAATAGAAAACAAAACAGCAACAAAAAAGCCTAAGGGACACCAGGAAACTTTGGGAGGTGTCGGATGTCTCTTACCTTAATTGAGGAGATGGTATCACAGGTGTTTGCATGTGTCCAAACTCACCAAATTGTATGCATTAAATATGTGCCATTCTTTGCAATCATTTATACCTCAGTAGAGCTATTTTTTTTCAGAAAAGGAAAATCAGTTCTCAGCTTCATTGATGGAAACCCGTTACGTTTGCACACACACACACCGCCACACACTCTGCTCTCTGTCACCCTGTTCTTGCACATCCCTACTCCAGCAGGACCATGCCAGCTCTGGAGGGAGTTGCCTCTGAACTCCTACTCACAGAAAAAAAAAAAGAAGTGTCTTTTCCAGCAACCACGCCCACACTTCCTGGCAGTCAGGACTGTCACCATTCATCAGATAGGTATGCTGCCTGCTCACCTTTGACAGCATTTCGTCGCCAGCCTCTGAGGCTCTCCAGGGCAGAGCTGCCTCTCGTGTTACTTTTCAGTCAACAAACTGAGTTACCACCAGTCTGAGAGGGAGACCTTGCCTCCTCATCACCCCCAGTTGCGGTGACTGTTCAGGAAGACAGCTATGCTGCCGAAAGCAAGCGGTGAGCCCAAATCTTAAGGAAAACGGCCCTCAGGTCACAGATGTCCCAGCTTGGCTGGCTTGCATGGAGAGGTGGTCGCAAGGGCAGGCGAGGGGGCCAGGAGGCTGCTTATTCGCACATGACAGACGGAGCAGGTCGCGGCCGGGCCGAGCTCTGGGCCCGGATATCTCCTGTGCGCGGGAAGCCGGGCTTGGTCTCGAGGCTCTGCCATTTCTCTTCTTGAGTGACTCCAGCCCTGGAGGATGAGTTCCACACACGTTAGAATTGGCATATGAGGCTCATCGCTGTGTGAGGATGAACAGGTGCCGAGGGTGCCGGGAGGGTGATGGGCCATGGAGCGGCATTTGTGTAGCGTCTCAGAACTGCAACTTGGGTGTCTGAACACCTGCTCTGTGTGCCAGGAAGTTGTTGCCTGCTGTCTGCTCAATTCCAGTTCTAGTGTGAAATCTCAGGGTCCGGGTCGGATGTCTGTCCTTGATGCTACTGTTCTTCCGGTGCCCCAGGAATAGAGCTGGCTTGGAGCCATGATTTATACCTGATCTAAGTTTCATTGTTAACTGTGAACCAAGATCTCCATTTTAAACAATTGGCTTTTGAGGGGGCAGAAAAGGCACAGTTGTTAATGAGACATGAGTTTACAAATAATTATTTGGAGGGATAAGAATGCAAAGGTGTAATTTCCAAAGGATTGTTTAACTTTCTGAAAACAGATAAATTAAAACAAGCCTCTTTGAGAGGGAAAAGGGAAACCAATGACAAGTGTGTAGCTTCATAGACAGAAACCTGGGATTGCATCTGCACGCATCTACTTCCCCACCACAAGCCCTCTCTCTGATTCCCATTCTTAGCAATTCTGCAATTATGCTTCTGAGCAGTGGCCACCATGTAATACAGTCAAGATTGTTTTACCCAGTACTGAGGTTGCTCTGGTGATCGCCCTTCCCCACTCTACCTTCTTGGACAGCACAGAAATAAAAATCTGTGGGTTCTGCTGGATAGTGCTGAGTTTGAGTGTATTTCCTACAATTATGTAGAATGAGCATCTTTTAAAACAGTACCCTAGTCAGAAATCGCCAGTTGGTTGGGCAAACTCGTGCGGTGGGACCTCCTCTCTCAGAGAACACAGAGTATGCTAGCTCAGCAAGGCCACAGTGAAAATGTTTATTTTTCAGAGCCGTATTTCCTGATGCATCAAGCTTCTGAAACTATGCTCTCGATCTTCCTAGATCCCAGGAGTTTATAAACAGGCATTTGGTGGAAACAGGGACTTGGCATAAGAAACATTGAATAGGACAGGAAGAAAAGATGATCTGACCCCTTTCAAACTGTGGCCACATTGATTTTGTTCTTCCCATTTGTAGCTTTTTCCCTGGAAGAACAATGCAGCAGAGAGGAGAGCTGGATCTGTAGTTGCGTTAGAGCTGAAGGAGGATGTGGCTGAGGAAAGTCACCTTTGGAACGAGTGGCTTTCAGTTGATCGCATTCCTATCCCAAGCATCAGTTGGATGGAGCCACGGGACTTCTCCTCTCACAAAGTGGCCAGAAGCCATGGAGATGACAGTGTTTTAGCAACATCTCGCTTCCTTCAGGGCAAAGGCATGTCAGAAATAGAAACAGGAACCAAGTGCCTGTCGGTTTGAAGATTCATTGCTGAAGGATCTAATTGAGTGGGAGATGCGTGTGTTTTATAAAATTTTATTGCACACCTGCTACGGTCTCTACTCTTGAGTCATTTAGTCTAGGGCGGGGGGAGTATTCTTACACTGTGACAAACCATCATTTGTGAAGGTAATGATGATGGTGATGATGACAACTAACATTTATTGGGGGCTCTCCGGGTGGCAAGCTCTATTCTAAATGCTTTACATGAAGAAGTACCAGACAGTTCTTGGGGAGTATACATGCTGGAAGGATCCCCAGGTGAAAACAGAATGCAGTATTTTGTAAACTTTCAGGATATTCAGCAGGTAAACAAAACAAAACCCTGCTAAGTTATTTGGAAAGGTAGCATAGTAGAGCAATTTAGATAATGTTTTTTTTTTAAATAGCCTTTTTCTTTTGTAATGATTTTAGACTTATAGAATAGTTGCGAGGACAGCACACTAAGTCCCTATATATCCTGATTCGGGGTCAGGGAGCTATGGCTTCACGTCCCAGTTCATCTGTTGTTATCGTGCCCTTGGACAGGCTGTTCGGCCGCTCAGCTCCTCAGATGTGGCTTCCTCATTTGTCAAATGGCACAGTAAGTCTCGCTTTAGAGGATTGCAGGTGAAAAGAATGAGAGGATATATGTAAAGAGCTCTGTACATGCCTGCGCCATTGATGTGCTTGATAAACATTAGCATTTATTGTTATTTATATGAATGATATGGTTGCAGCAACAAATTAATGAAAATAATACGTGGCAATAATTTTAAATGGCCAATGCCTAATTATTATAGTTTCAGCTTTTGAAAGGATAAGTTCCATCTCCTTCCTTATCTTACTCCTTTTCTTGGGCAACTGGAGGAGCTCTTGGCTCCCCCCTTCACTCAGGTTCAGTCCACACCAGTCCAAAAGAGTCCCCCATCTTTTTGTCTCACATTGTCAACAAGCGTCTCCCCACCTAAAGAAAGGCCAGGATGATGGAGTGGGTATACCCATTTCCTTAGACAGTTCAGGCTGCTGCAACAAAAGTACCACAGCCTGGGTCGCCTAAACAGTAGAAACATATTCTGCACAGTTCTGGAGGCTGGAAGCCCAAGACCAAGGGTCCTGCAGCCCCGTGTCTGGTGAGAGCCCATGTTCTTACAGGCGGCTGTCTTCTCCCTGTGTCCTCACGTGGCCGAAAGCAGAGGGTGCAAACTCTCTCCTGTCTCCTTACAAGGGTGCTAATCCCATCACAAGGGCTCCACCCTCATGACCTAATTATGTCCCAGAGGCCCCCTGTCCAAATGACATCAAACTTGAGGATTAGTGTTTCAGTGTGTGAAGTTGGAGAGGATACACGTGTTCAGTCCATGGAACCTGTCCAGGCTGAGACGCTGAAATGTTCTGTTCTGGTCTGTTCAGTGGGGGCTCCGGAGCGGCTCACAGAGCACCCCCTCTGGGGCTCAGGGCCTGGGTGCCGGGACTTCCTCTACTATGAACTTCCTATTGTCTTTCTGCTGTGCTTCCAGCTGGGGATGGATGGTGGGTGGAAGGGAGAGAAGCTGGGGGCCCAAGAAACTTCTTCCCTTTCAATCATCTCTGCAGTACTGAGGCTGTTTCTCTACTTCTCAAACACACAGACCAGGATTCCCAGGCCTCTCTGTGGGCCACTAGAGCCACGTATATCTACCTCTAAGGACACACGTACTATCTGATTTCTTTAGGAGAAAATGCTTCTAATGAGACAATATTTGGGCTATGCATTCAAAATCAGTTTTCTGATGCTTCAAAATTTGGTAAATAGTTGATGACACTTGAATTTTTCCACATTTTTCTCTGCTAACAAAAGATACTTCTTATTATCACTTATCATCCCCCTTAATCAAAACAAAGACACCAACTCAGTCCTGAGAGTTTGCTTTGCCTCCTACCCACCATTGCCCATCTGAACTTACCCCAGCACACACACACTCTCTCTCTCTCTGCCTCTCTCAAAGAAAGAGGTGATGATAACTCAAACCTGGGGCTTTAGTTCAATTTCAGTTGCTCTTTTCAATGCCTAAGAAACTTAGCAGGGGACATTGGGAAATTCTGGATCATTAGAGTCTGAATGGAAAGCCCCAAGTCAACTTGTCTTCAGTTTAACAGCTAATGTTGACCTTAAGACACCATGAAATATGTTTGAAAATGTTTCCCATCAATGCTTTCTGGAAACAATGTAGGCTGCTTGCAATGGAGAACTTACTGATAGAATGTGTGCCTCCACCATGCCATTCACCAAAGATACACTGCAAAAGTTGTTCCTGCAGACATACTTTCTAGTGGTGAGGTACTTTTTGGGGCAGATGCACTTTCTGATGAGGTGGTGGCTCTGAGGGCACATATTCCCCAAGAACTTCCCATCCTAAAATTTACTGAACGTTTACTACCTTATAGGCTGCATCCTTTGCACTTCACATATGCTCTCATCCAACCTGCACAGTAAGCTGAGCTGTCACTCCAATTATCCCCATTACACAGTGGAAACTGAGATACAGAGAGGTTTATTAACTTTCTCACAGACACAAAGGTGTGAAGAAGTAAAACCAGGATTTGAAGTAGGGCATGCTGATCTTGGAGTCCATAATCGTGGCCACTTGTGAAGAGGTTTTATCTCAATTCACTCTAGAGTGCGTATTTCTTAGGAAGACAAGATTTAACTGCAGGCAGGCAGCCCCATCAAAACAGCAGACAACAATTTGAGAGCAGTTCCCATCATCCAGCAGCTTGCAAACATTTCCTCAGTCTTCCCCTTACTCTTAGTGTCCCCACAGTGATGTGACTAATGGTAGATAGCAGAGCTTTGAGCAGTCTTAGCTCCATACCTGAGGCCTGGATCTTCCTACTTGGCCACTAAGCCCATAGGCTTCTAAGCTAGTATATTCTTTCTTAGCTCCTGAGCCAGTGCTCATTCTGAAAGTTGTTGCAGATTGATAGAACCAGGGATGTTCACACGAATGCCACGCAAGAGCGAAAAACTGAGTGAAAACTGCTTTGTTGCTACAATAGTGGGCGAGGGGGTCATTAGGCCTGCAGTGAACTAATCGTTGTTGGCCCAAACAGAAAAAAATATCAGGTCTCCAGCACTTCAAGTGAGTTCATTGGTAAAGAGGCCTTGTGGTTTGAGGACAGCCTTGAAAAAAAGTGGCTCTGCTTCATCTATGCCCCATGCAGGACCTTCCCAAATCATTCTAACAGAACTCCCTTTGAATTTTAGAAGATGGGGCAGAGGAGGGGGAAAAGCAGAATGTCATGGACAAAAGTTCTGACATCTGTGAAGACAAGTGTACAAAGGGTTGTAGAGGGTCAGAAGGAGACATTTCCTCTAACTGGCTGGTCACCAGCTGTACTTCTGTCTTCAGCAGCTCATAATCTATGGAACATCCTTATCGTGAGAAGGCCAAGTTCCAAAGAAATCTCGTTTTTTGAAAGGTAAAAGGGAGATGCTGACTATTCTGTACTGGTGTGTGGTTTATTTTAGGTACAACAAAAGCTGGAATCACTTTGAGCAACCAAAAATGTCATGAATGTTCTAGAGAAGAAAGGTGGAAAGTGCTTAGTGATCCTGGAAGCACCTCAACCAATGAGATAATGTGAAGCAATTCCAGATGAATAATTAATAGGTAATGATTCAGACTTGCTTGGCAGGCAGAAAATGCCAAGGAGGCCAACATATTTGACCTTAAACTTCAGCCATTTTGCAAACAAGCATTCTGTGAGATTCATTCATTTTCATTAAGTACGAGGATGGCATTTCCACTCAGAGGGTAGCTGAGTAAATGATGAACTGAAACAACCTTTTTGGCCAAATGAATCAACTCTGCAATAAACAGTCTGGCAGCGGCTCCTTTTTGTTTTATTTCATGTTTTTGTTAAAGAGATTTATTTTTATTATTATTTAGATGTCATTGATATACCATCTTATGAAGGTTTTACATGAACAACATTGTGGTTACAACATTCACTCACATTAAAGGGATTTTTTAAAAAACATTACAGCTTTACTTTTATGAAACACTGCCCTATGTCCTAGCAGAAAAGCAAAATCTTTCAAAAAGTCTTATGATGTCATTTCAGCAATGTAGAAATAAGAAGAAAACCTTTAACAAGCAAAAGAGATGTATCTGACAACAATCTTTAGCAGTGTATCTTAAAGCAGAATGTATAAATAAGCATGTGTATCTTAGTGATGCTGAGAGGATTTCACCTTGAAACTTGTTAGCTGCAATTCCTTAATAAAGACCACTTGTTTGTCAAGAGTTAGATTAGTCTCTGAGCTGGGTTATACAGGAAATCATGTCCTGTGCCACTGTAGGAGGATTACCAGTGTCCTCCCCGAGCACAAGGATGGGCGGATCGAGTAAGGAGCACGGAAGCCTTTGCCTCCTGCCAGGCCAAGGGGGTCAGCGCACAAACACAGCCTGGGCCCCTAAAGGCCTTCCCTGAGGCTTTCAGGGCCTGCCTCGCACTGGGGACATTGCCTTCTTCTGCTTTGTGTAGAGCAATGGTCCCAAACTGGGAGTGATTTCTGCACAGGGCACCTTTTGGTAATGTCTGGATATATTTTTTGGTTGTCATAGTGGGATCCCAGCGGCACCAAATAAACAAAACAGATCAAAGTAGTAGCACAAAGACTCAGGAAATTAAATTATCTTTGGAACTATACAAAAGTCACGTCAGGACCCTTGTGTTAAACTTAACCAGGGTGATTGTTGCTGAAATGAAAGATATAAATAGGACTCAAAGACTCTTAAGATAATGATCAAACTGTCTAGGATATAAATGAAAACTACTGGTCATACCAAGAACCAGGAAAATCACAACTTGACTGAAAAGACCATCAATTGACACCAGCACAGACATAAATCAGGTATTAGAATTACCTGTCAAATATTTTAAGGCAATTATTATAAAAATGCTTTAATGAACAACCACAAGTTCACTTGAAACAAATGAAAAATAGAAAATATTAACAAAAACATCTCATTAGATGGGCTCAGGCGTGGAATGGACACAACAGAGGATAGAATAAAAGAATAAAGTAATAGAATTTACTCAATTTGTAAAACAGAGAAAATGGGCTGAAAAAAAGAAGAACAGAGCCTCAAAGAACTGTGGGACAATAACAAAATATCCAAAATTCCTATCATTGAATTCCTAGAAGGAGAGCAGAAAAAAAGTTGAATTGAAAGAGGATTTTTTTAAAAAAGTAATGGTTGGACATTTCTCCAATTTGTTGTAAGAAAATTCTACAGATCTAAGTAATTGAAGAGTCATCAAATACAATAAGTCCAAAGAAATCCATGCCACAGCACATCATCATTAAACTTCCAAAAACTAAAGAGAAAGCCTTCAAAGCAATCAGAAAAAAAATGTCACATAAACTCTAAGGGAACATGATTCAAATAAAAACACATTTCTGAAACAATGAAGGTCAATAGGAAGTTTCGCAACATTTTCCAAGTGCTGAAAAAAAGAATTGTCAACAGTGAATTCTATATCTTACTAAACTATTCTCAAAAAAGAAATAGGCACATTCTCAGATAAAGGAGAACTTAAATGAATGTTGTTGTTCGCCAAATTGCCCTTAAAAAAATGGCTAAACAAAGTAATTCACACTGAATGACAATTATAAAAGAAGGAAACTTAAAGCATTCGAAAGGATGAAAGAACAAAGTAGAGAGCAGAAATATGGGCATACAGTGAACTACCTCTTCTCGTGAGTTTTATAAATCATATTAATGAGTAGAACAAATGTTGTAACACTATCTAATGATCAAGACAATGACATTTAAAGTGGGAGTAGAAAAGGGACTGAAATGGAATTAAAGTGTCCACACTTTATTTGAAGTGGTGAAATGTTAATGTTACTAGACTGTAAAAAGTCATATATGTATATTGTCACACTTGGAGCAACAACTAAGAAAGCTATACAAAGAGATGCACTCAAAAACACTTTAATTAAATCAAGATAGAATCCTAAAAAGTGTTCAATTGATACACAGAAAGGCAATAAAGGAAGAACAGAAACAGAATAAACACAAAGAAAACAAATAATTAAATGGAAGACTTAGGCCTTAATAGAGAAACAACTATTTTAAATGTAAGTGGTCTAAATACACCAATTAAAAGACAGAGACTGGCACAATGGGTTTAAAAAAACCACAACAAACCATAACCATCTATGTTATTTATAAGAAACTCACTTTAATTTCTACAAAAATATATAGATTGAGTGTTAGAAGGATTGAAGAAAAGGTACCACATAAGCATTAATTTAAAAAAGGAAGAGCAATATATTAATATTAGGTAAGGTAGATTTTATCTGAGCACAGAAACTTTCTACAAAGGGGAACATCACATAATGATAAAAGAATTAATCACCAGGAAGACATAACATACAATCCTAAAGATGCTATGTACCAAACAACAGAGACTAAAATACATGAAACAAAAACTCACAGAGCTGAAAGAAGAAACAGACTAATCCATAATTACTGTTACAGACTTCAACACCCACCCCCTTCAGCCAATGATATAATTATCAGACAGAAACTCAGCAAATCAAAACACAGTTCATATATATAAGTATACATGATCCATACATATTTCTATACAGTTGCTAAAATAAGATATTCAGAGCTTAACTGCTGATCTTCTTGTGGTGAATTTCCCAAGTTCCAAAAGATTGAAACTGGAATATACTGGTGGTCAGCATTATGTTTCTTATCTTGCTCATTAATTCAGGATATAAAAATCTATCTGAAATATCTGAGTTCTCTTGTGAGAAAACAAATACATTTTTGGTTAACAGTATTTGCAAAACATGTGAAATCTGGTACAGAAGCTTAAAAAGACATTCCTAGTTAGACAATTTCTCTAATAATTTCATCAGACCTCACATGATCCAGTGACACACAAAACAAGGGGGAGAAATTCATCTGAAAATTCTAGAACTTAGGAACAAAGTAATTCAAAAAACAGTGAAAGCTCACTGGCCTGATTGTTAAGAGCTTTGTGTTGTGTTCATTGCTCCCCCATTAATAGCTGTGTGATTTGGGGCAGGTCTTTTACCCTCTCTGAGCTTTAATTTTCTCATCTGAAAAATAACAGGTTAAATTAACTGACCTCAAATGCTTCTTTTCTGCTCTAAATGTTTAAAACAATATGAGTCAATCTCATGCTTCTAAACAGGAAGAGTTCTTTAAGGCCTCCCAATTCAAAGGGCACCTTCAGAACTACCAACAGAGAACTCTGCTCCTCTGAGTGAAACTGAGATCGGCACAGAACACTGCATCCCACTGTGCAAGCAAAACTGAAGATTGAAGAGTAAGGCAAATCTGAATCAGGTTTCCCAATGCCACAGGCACAGTAGTGGGACAGGAAAGTTTTCATAGGCTCGAGTTGGCTGGGTTTGGTGGCCAAAAACACACATATGTTCTCACCAAAAGAGACTTCAGAAGGGGGTCTTTAAGGAATGTCCTAGTTTTTAAGAAGCACAGTAATCCCAGTGACCTCTGAGAAAAACAAATGCTCAGATATGTGGCATAAATAACCCAATGTGTGAAACACTTCATTCTAACTCAATTATTAGCTGCATGTACAGCAAATGAACAAGGGCTTCTAGGGATGCAAAGTTCATTAAAAGGAAGATCGTAGACTCCTCTCACTTGGCTTCAACTGGGCCTCACACACACATTTAATTATTTCCATAATCACCTACTTTTCACTGGGGAGAGGTCTTTTAGAAGACAGTGTGGGTGATATTGGTTCAGAGGCAACCAAGTTCATAGGAAAATACAAATAGCACTGGGTGATGAAGGTGGTAATGATCTGTAAATCCAAGGGGTAGAGAACCCCCAAGGAGATATTAAGAATACCGTAATACCAGAACTGCTGCAATACCGATCCATGCAAACACACCTTATTAGCATCTAGAATCTACCTGCTACCATGAATAGTGCTGAGGGTCTAGATGTATATCAGACACTTCTAGGGGATCTCAAAGTCTGATTGGATGAATGGAACTACAGTTATGGTTCCATCAGGAAAAGGTAGCCCACTCAGGTGGGAATTTATTAATGGGACTATTTGCCATAGGATGGGCACAGTTAAGGGAGCCTATAAGGGCTCCAGGGGCACCAAAATGTACCTGTGGAGGTATGTATGTGGTTTAAAGGGAATAAGCCACCTCAAAATGGCTCTGTGAAGGTTAAGAGGGAAAGAGGATTACAGAGAAATCCTACCTACATGTCTTGAAGGTTAACATGATTGAGATTTTTCAGTTAGTTGCTTGTTTGACACCATCAGCTGGAAGGGCCTCTCCCTTGTGCAATAATGCAACCACACTCCCTCAGCTCTCTCACCATCACCTCAGGAATTCTGATCTCCCATCCCTATTTCCATCTCACCGCCGTGCTACCTGCACCATCACCGTGCAGAGTCTTCTGGCACCTCCAGCACGGTTGGCTCCATGGTAAGCGTGGGTGTGTGTCTGTGGGCTTGGGGTTTCCTTCTAATCTCCTCAGAGGCCAGCCCAGGTCAATTGCTTCTGCAGTGTAGGAAGCAAGACAATCACCATTCCAGAATGCTTGAGCCCATATCACTCATGAGGGGACTAACGCACCAGTGAGGCTGACAGCTGACCAGCCCAAGGTCATGCAGTAGACTAACGCTAAGTCCCTGCTCTTTGTAGCTCATCATTCTGTGACTGGCCTAAGAATGGGTTATAATCTCTCCCAAGCAAAACTGTTGTCCATGCTGGTGGCCATGACTACATCAATCTGTGCAATTTCTTTAATCTGTATCTTCTACACGGTGTCTGGAGTTTCCCATAATTTATTCAATGCATTTATCTTTAACTCAATCTTCTGTATATTTAGAATGACAGAATAATGTACAGGATAAATTGGTTGTATTAGTAAGTTATGCATACCTCTATTATAGCACTTATCATATCATGCTATAATTTTTATTTACATATCTGTTCTTTGCCACTTGACTGTGAGTTCTTCCAGGGCTTAGGCTATGTCTTATTCACCTGAGTATTCTACCTTCTTCCTAGAACTCAGCAGTTGAACACTTTGAACACAGCAGATTTTTAGCAAATGAGCCAGCTTCATAATAAGTCTCAGTAGACAAGTATGCCTAGTATGCACATATTCATTTATTCAGTAGATATTTATTAAGATCTTACTGTGTACCCAGCACTATTCTAAGCTCTGAGAATCCAAGCACACCATCTATGAACTCTGTGAGATAATAGCACATAAGAAAAGATTGATTCCTAATTGCTATTGACTAAATGTTTATGTTTCTCCAAAATACGTATTTTTAAAAGCCTAACCCCTAAAGTTATGGTATTTTAGGAGTTTTCGTGGGTGGAAAACTCCATAAGAGTGGAGTTTTCGTGAGTGGAATTAGTGCCTTTACAAAAGAAATCCCAGAGAGATCCTTGCTCCTACTACATGTGAGGCCACAAAAAGAAGACAACAGTCTAGAAGTGATTTCTCATCAGACACTGAATTGGCTGGTCTAGCTTCTGGAACTGTAGGGAATAGTTTTCTGTTGTTTACAAGCCACTCGGTCTATGGAATTTTGTTACAACAGCCTGAATAGACTAAGACACTAATCATCAGGCAATTTGCAGAGATGTACAGGGTATAAGAAAGACTAGAGGGGCTATTTAATGTGGCCTGATTGAGAGGTTCAGGGAACGGTTCCTAGAGAAGGAAACTTCTGAGCTGCATTTTAGAGGATGGTTATGAGATTACCAGTCAAGGACACGTTGAAGGGAGGCTATCAGGGACAAGAAATAGTAAAAGTAAAGGCACTGGGACATGACAGAGCCAGGTATGGTTGGAAAACTGCCAGTCTGGTGTTGTTAGAGGAAATCAGGTATGAGACAAAAGATGAGACAGGAGAGAGTACCAAAGCCACCTAGGAATGGACAGTTTATTAAAAGTGATGGAGCTTGGATGTTGTCCTTTAGATGATAGTGACACAGTAAAGGGACTTAAGCTGGGGTTGGGGATATGGTACAGCTGGTATTTTAGATAGAATCGCTCCCTGACCCTGAGTAGAACAGAGGTGGGGGATAGGATTAGAATCAGGAAAACCAGTTAGAAGATAGTTGCCATAGCATTGGATGGAGATGAAGAGCATTTGAATTAGGGCAGTCATAGAAGGGAAGGAAAGAAAAGGACTGACTTGAGCTTGATTTAGTAGATATATGTATCAGCACTTGGTGATTACTTGGATTTGGAAGGGAGAGAGAGAAGATAAGGAAAACTCTCAGGCGGATGGTGGGGCCCTCCTCACAAGACAGAGAAAAGAGATTACAGGTCAGATCTGGGCAAAAAGTTATGAGATCGTTTTAGATATCTTGAGTTTGAGGTGCATCTGACTCAGTCAGAAAATGTGCAAAAAGTAATCAAAGATATGTTTAAAGCTTTGAAGAGGATGAGGAGTGGGTTGGGGCCTGATGTATATAATTTGTGTTCATAAACTAGAAAGCACTGGTGGAAACCGTGATGGTAGGCAGAACTGCAAGGGTGAGAACACAGAGTGAGATGGGCAGAGGGCTGGGCCAGCTCCCTGGGAAACACCGATACTCAGGGCTCTGCCAGAGAAAGAGGAGCTCATAAAAGACACTTAAAAGGAGAGTTACCACGTTTTGAAAGTGTTGGGAGCTCACACATGGCTTCCTCAGGGTCAGTTTTCCTGACCTCCTGACCACCCCAGGTCCAGTTCTCTTATCCCCTCTAATAAGTCCCCTGTGTTTGCCTTCATGAAGCCACCTAATTATAAGTTAACACATGATTGTAGTATTGTTTAATGCCTGTCTCCCCTGCTAGAATATAGGCTCCATGAGGGATTGAATCTCTCTTATTCTTAGAAAGCACCTGGTAATTAATAGTTGTTTAACAGTGCTTGTGAAATTAAAGACTGGTGTTCCAAACTCCCAGAGGGTAAAAAATTTCAATGTCACTTTAAATAATCAAGCTCTCTGTATATTATTCAATTCAAAGTATAAAATAAGTTTATTTTACATTTTTAGCATTTCCTAAGTAAAAAATTTTAATTTCTATAGATTTTTTTTAAGTCAGTGAACAAATATCTCCTACTTCTCCTGTATCTTCCAAGAGGTCTCCAGATACTTGGAAAGTGCAGACAGGCAGGTTACGAGCAGACTTAGTGTGTATTAGTTTGTAATATTGTGTAGCTAAATGGTGACACTGTCATTTGTTCCCCAAATCTCCACCTGGTCTTACAGCAGGAGACACATGGCCAAAATGCTTCAGGAAAATGTGTCTCTTTATTTAACTAGGGATACAAATTATCATGTGAATATGGTCAAAATGTAGAATTTCCTTTACACAATACCTTTGTGGAAAATTTTACAAGAAAAGATATTGAATTCAGAAATTACATATTTTCTATATGTAATACTTCACATATTTATGTTACATGTATCATTCATTAAAATGCTAACAATTGGATTGTTTAACCTTAAAATTCACAAATAAATTTAAATGATTGAACCAATATTTATGAACGGCTTTATCTGTGGGCACTGAGCCTAATGCAGGGAAAAAAATCCAAGTGTTAAAAAGCCAGTATCCAGGTTTGGACACACACATTTCAGAGATTTCAGTTTTTGTGTTCCTTCTGTTTTCCACTTTTGCTCAAATCCTTACTCATCTGCAAACTAATGCTCACAAGTTTTGTATAAAGGGATAAACCCTTAAATCTATAGTGATGTTTACTATGAAACACTCCAGGAGACATAGCACAATAACGCATAAGTGCACCAAATTCAAAGCATGGCTGATGCTTTTCTGAGGGAAATTTTCTGAGGGGAGAGATAGAGGAATCAAGGGGGCTCAGCAGGGAGTGGAGAAATACTGCAAAGAAAGTCTGCAGGTGTGAAGAGTGAACATTGTTTCTTTGTGGTCAGGCACACTGGTTAGAGTGCAGATGGCAGCTCTGCGTCTTGTTCACTTTTAAGTGCACCTTTTAGCAGCCCAAGGTTCACGTTCTTCATCTGAAAATGAGGATCATAATGGTATTTAATTCATAGTGGTGTTTTATTTTTGGTTTTTTTTTTTGGAGAGGGCATCTCTTATATTTATTGATCAAATGGTTGTTAACAACAATAAAATTCAGTATAGGGGAGTCAATGCTCAATGCACAATCATTAATCCACCCCAAGCCTAATTCTCATCAGTCTCCAATCTTGTGAAGCATAATGAACAAGTTCTTACATGGTGAACAAATTCTTACATAGTGAATAAGTTTTTACATGGTGAACAGTACAAGGACAGTCATCACAGAAACTTTCGGATTTGGTCACACATTATGAACTATAAACAATCAGGTGAAATATAAATATTCGTTTGATTTTTATACTTGATTTATATGTGGATCCCACATATCTCCATTTATTATTATTATTATTTTTTTTAATAAAATGCTGAAGTGGTAGGTAGATGCAAGATAAAGGTAGAAAACATAGTTTAGTGTTGTAAGAGAGCAAATGTAGATGATCAGGTGTGTGCCTGTAGACTATGTGTTAATCCAGGCTAGACAAGGGCAATAAAACATCCACGGATGCAGAAGCTTTCTCTCAAAACAGGGGGGGTGAGGTTCTGAGCCTCACCTCTATTGATTGCCCATTTCTCACCTGATGGCCCCCCTGCAACTGTGCCTATCTTAGGTTGTTCCTCCTTTGAGGAATCTTACCCGTCTCTGGCTAACCCGTCATCTTCTGGGACCATACAGGGAAATGTAAAGTTGGTAAGTGAGAGAGAAGCCATATTCTTTGAAAAGGTTAGCTTTTTACTTCTTTGCAGATTTACGCTCTGTGGCTTCTATGCCCAGCATTTGTCTTGAGGTATCTTTACCACTTGGAGTAATTATGATACTCAGTAAATTCGATATGAGGCACGAATTCTATTTAAGGGTTGTAATTAGGAAGGAAGAAGAAAAGCTATAGAGGTAGCAGATGGAAGAAAACATGGGAAGATTGATTATTTCTTTGACATATCTTCTTGTAGAGTAACTTAAGCATGTATAGGTTTTAAACAACTAATTAAATTGCATACATACATTAACATAATAGGAATACAGCTACATAACAAAAACAGACCTACAATTACCAGCCATCTCCAGTGAAGCCAAGAAAATGAGTTAGGCACCCTAGGCATTTGTGAAAATTTGTCTATGATATAATGGATATTGTCCAACTGTACTTGAACAGTCTGGGAGAAATCACACAAATTAAAACAACCCATTCCTGGGAAGTGTTCACATCCCATATGTTCTTTTAACAGTAGATAGTCTGTAAATATAAGACTTTGGAGCGCTACAACTTGCACTTCTCCTAATTCTTGTTGAGTTCCAACAGTATAGATCCAGTCAAATTTGTTGTTTTACTGTATGCACAGGCCAGCTTAGATATCTCCTTCTTAATTCTCATGGCAAGTCCAGGAACCGGTGGGATGAATGCAGATACAACTGCAGCATCGCCTGGATCTTTGTTGAGGTTTTTTGATGATCATCTTCTGGTATGACTCTTCCAGAGAGTGCTGATGTTGGAAGTTCTTCTTCATATTGTATCTTAGTTCATTTTCTGGGTAGCCAAATTACGCTTTTATCCTCTGTATAAACACAAACAGACCCTTTGCCCACACTTTGATATGCCCTTTATACCATTGTGTAGAACTCACTGGAGGTCACCACACAGGAACTGCTTTATTTTTATTTTAAGAGAAAGGAATATTATCAGAAAAGTGTGCCTCCATAGCCGATCATTTGACACCTTTTAAGTGATCAAAATTAAGGATATTTAAAGCATGGATTAATTGTTGATTTACGGTTAGTTTTATCCTATCAGGGAGTAATCCCCCTTCTCTTTCTTTCTTATTTTTTTTTGTTATCTTTAATCTACACTTACATGAAGAATATTATGTTTACTAGGCTCTCCCCTATACCAGGTCCCCCCTATAAACCCCTTTACAGTCACTGTCCATCAGCATAGCAAAATGTTGTAGAATCACTACTTGTCTTCTCAGTGTTGTACAGCCCTCCCCTTTCTCCCACCACCCCTATGCATGCTAATCTTAATACCCCCCTTCTTCTTCCCCACCCTTATCCCTCCCTGCCCACCCATTCTCCCCAGTCCCTTTCCATTTGGTACCTGTTAGTCCATTCTTGGGTTCTGTGATTCCACTGCTGTTTTGTTCCTTCAGTTTTTCCTTTGTTCTTATACTCCACAGATGAGTGAAATCATTTGGTATTTCTCTTTCTCCACTTGGCTTATTTCACTGAGCATAATACCCTCCAGCTCCATCCATGTTGCTGCAAATGGTAGGATTTGCCCTCTTCTTATGACTGAGTAGTATTCCATTGTGTATATGTAGCACATCTTCTTTATCCATTCATCTACTGATGGACATTTAGGTTGCTTCCAATTCATGGCTATTGTAAATAGTGCTGCAACAAACATAGGGGTGTATCTGTCTTTCTCAAACTTGATTGCTGCGTTCTTAGGGTAAATTCCTAGGAGTAGAATTCCTGGGTCAAATGGTACTTCTATTTTGAGCATTTTGATGAACCTCCATACTGCTTTCCACAATGGTTGAACTAATTTACATTCCCACCAGCAGTGTAGGAGGGTTCCCCTTTCTCCACAGCCTCACCAACATTTGTTGTTGTTTGTCTTTTGGATGGCAGCCATCCTTACTGGTGTGAGGTGACACCTCATTGTAGTTTTAATTTGCATTTCTCTGATAATTAGCGATGTGGAGCATCTTTCCATGTGTCTGTTGGCCATCTGTATTTCTTTTTTGGAGAACTGTCTGTTCAGTTCTTCTGCCCATTTTTTAATTGGGTTATTTGATTTTTGTTTGTTGAGGCATGTGAGCTCTTTATATATTTTGGACATCAAGCCTTTATCAGATCTGTCATTTACAAATATATTCTCCCATACTGTAGGGTTCCTTTTTGTTCTATTGATGGTGTCTTTTGCTTTACAGAAGCTTTTCAGCTTAATATAGTCCCACTTGTTCATTTTTGCTGTTGTTTTCCTTGCCTGGGGAGATTTGTTCAAGAAGAGGTCACTCATGTTTATGTCTAAGAGGTTTTTGTCTGTGTTTTTTTCAATGAGTTAAATGGTTTCATGACTTTCATTCAGGTCTTTGATCCATTTTGAATTTACTTTTGTATATGGAGTTAGACAATGGTCCAGTTTCATTCTCCTACATGTAGCTGTCCAGTTTTGCCAGCACCATCTGTTGAAGAGATTGTCATTTCCCCATTGTATGTCCATGGCTCCTTTATCAAATATTAATTGACCATATATGTTTGGGTTAATGTCTGGACTCTCTATTCTGTTCCGCTGGTCTGTAGCTCTGTTCTTGTGCCAGTACCAAATTGTCTTCATTACTATGG
Organism: Manis javanica; assembly: GCF_040802235.1. Lineage (NCBI taxonomy): Eukaryota > Metazoa > Chordata > Mammalia > Pholidota > Manidae > Manis > Manis javanica. The sequence goes on from NC_133171.1 coordinate 2,661,551, forward strand.
CTTTATAGTAGAGCTTGAAATTGGGGAGTGAGATCCCCCCTACTTTATTCTTTTTTCTCAGGATTGCTTTACGTATTCGGGGTCTTTGGTGTTTCCATATGAATTTTTGAATTATTTGTTCCACTTCATTGAAGAATGTTGCTGGTAATTTGAGAGGGATTGCATCAAATCGGTATATTGCTTTTGTCAGGATGGTTATTTTGACAATATTAATTCTTCCTAGCCATGAGCATGGGATGAGTTTCCATTTAATAGTGTCCCCTTTAATTTCTCTTAAGAGTGACTTGTAGTTTTCAGAGTATAGGACATTCACTTCTTTGGTTAGATTTATTCCTAGGTATTTTATTCTTTTTGATGCAATTGTGAATGGAATTGTTTTCCTGATTTCTCTTTCTATTGGTTCATTGTTAGTATATAGTAAAGCTACAGATTTCTGTGTGTTAATTGTGTATCCTGCAACTTTGCTGTATTCCAATATCAATTCTAGTAGTTTTGGGGTAGAGTCTTTAGGGTTTTTTATGTACAATATCATGTCATCTGCAGAAAGTGACAGTTTAACTTCTTCTTTACCAATCTGGATTCCTTGTATTTCTTTGTTTTGTCTAATTGCCATGGCTAGGACCTCCAGTCCTATGTTAAATAGCAGCAGGGAGACAGGGCATCCCTGTCTTGTTCCTGATCTCAGAGGAAAAGCTTTCAGCTTCTTGCTGTTCAGTATATTGTTAGCTGTGGGTTTATCATATATTGCCTTTATTATGTTGAGGTACTTGCCCTCTATTCCCATTTTGCTGAGAGTTTTTATCATGAATGGATGTTGAATGTTGTCAAATGCTTTTTCAGCATCTATGGAGATGATCATGTGGTTTTTGTCTTTCTTTTTGTTGATGTGGTGGATGATGTTGATGGATTTTCAAATGTTGTACCATCCTTGCATCCCTGGGATGAATCCCACTTGGTCATGGTGTATGATCCTTTTGATATACTTTTGAATTCGGTTTGCTAATATTTTACTGAGTATTTTTGCATCTACATTCATCAGGGATATTGGTCTGTAATTTTCTTTTCTGGTGGGGTCTTTGCCTGGTTTTGGTATTAGGGTCATGTTGGCTTCATAGAATGAGTTTGGGAGTATTCCCTCCTCTTCTATTTTTTGGAAAACTTTAAGGAGAATGGGCATTATGTCTTCTCTGTTTGTCCGATAAAATTCTGAGGTAAATCCTTCCAGCCCGGGTGTTTTGTTCTTGGGTAGTTTTTTGATTACCATTTCAATTTCTTTGCTCATAATTGGTTTGTTTAACTTTTGTGTTTCTTCCTTGATCAGTCTTGGAAGGTTGTATTTTTCTAGGAAGTTGTCCATTTCTTCTAGGTTTTCCAGCTTGTTGGCATATAGGTTTTCATAGTAGTCTTTAATAATTCTTTGTATTTCTGTGGAGTCTGTCGTGATGTTTCCGTTCTCATTTCTGATTCTGTTGATTTGTGTTGATTCTCTTTTTCTCTTAATAAGTTTGGCTAGAGGCTTATCTATTTTGTTTATTTTCTCAAAGAACCAGCTCTTGGTTTCATTGATTTTTTCTATTGTTTTATTCTTCTCAATTTTGTTTATTTCTTCTCTGATCTTTATTATGTCCCTCGTTCTGCTGACTTTAGGCCTCATTTGTTCTTCTTTTTCCAATTTTGATAATTGTGATGTTAGACTATTCATTTGGGATTGTTCTTGCTTCTTCAAGTGTGCCCGGATCGCTATATACTTTTCTCTTAAGACTGCTTTTGCTGCATCCCACAGAAGTTGGGGCTTTGTGTTGTTGTTGTCATTTGTTTCTATATATTCCTTGATCTCTATTTTGATTTGTTCATTGATCCATTGATTATTTAGAAGCATTTTGTTAAGCCTCCATGTGTTTGTGAGTCTTTTTGTTTTCTTTGTAGAATTTATTTCTAGTTTTATACCTTTGTGGTCTGAAAAATTGGTTGGTAGAATTTCAATATTTTGGAGTTTGCTGACGCTCTTTTTGTGGGCAAGTATGTGGTCTATTCTGGAGAATGTTCCATGTGCACTTGAGAAGAATGTATATCCTGTTGCTTTTGGATGTAGAGTTCTATAGATGTCTATTAGGTCCATCTGCTCTACAGTGTTGTTCAGTGCTTCCGTGTCCTTACTTATTTTCTGTCGGGTGGATCTATCCTTTGGGGTGACTGGTGTGTTGAAGTCTCCTAAAATGAACGCATTGCAGTCTATTTCCCCCTTTAGTTCTGTTAATATTTGTTTCACATATGCTGGTGCTCCTGTGTTGGGTACATATATATTTAGAATTGTTATATCCTCTTGTTGGACTGAGCCCTTTATCATTATGTAGTGTCCTTCTTTATCTCTTGTTACTTTCTTTGTTTTGAAGCCTATTTAGTCTGATATTAGTACTGCAACCCCTGCTTTCTTCTTGCTGTTGTTTGCCTGAAATATGTTTTTCCATCCCTTGAGTTTTAGTCTGTCCATGTCTTTGGGTTTGAGGTGAGTTTCTTGTAAGCAGCATATAGATGGGTCTTGCTTTTTTTTTTATCCATTCTATTACTCTGTGTCTTTTGATTGGTGCATTCAGTCCATTTACATTTAGGGTGACTATTGAAAGATACGTACTTACTGCTATTGCAGGCTTTAAATTTGTGGTTACCAAAGGTTCAAGGTTAGCCTCTTTAGTATCTTACTGCCTAACTTAGCTCGCTTTTTGAGCTGTTATATACACTGTCTGGAGATTATTTTCTTCTCTCCCTTCTTATTCCTCCTCCTCCATTCTTCATATGTTGGGTGTTTTGTTTTGTGCTCTTTCTAGAAGTGCTCCCATCTAGTGCATTCCCTGTAAGCTGCCCTGTAGAGGTGGTTTATGGGAAGCAAATTCCCTCAGCTTTTGCTTGTCTGGGAATTGTTTAATCCCACCATCATATTTAAATGATAGTCGTGCTGGATACAGTATCCTTGGATCAAGGCCCTTCTGTTTCATTGCATTAAATATATCATGCCATTCTCTTCTGGCCTGTAGGGTTTCTGTCGAGAAGTCTGATGTTAGCCTGATGGGTTTTCCTTTATAGGTGACCTTTTTCTCTCTAGCTGCCTTTAAAACTCTTACCTTGTCCTTGATCTTTGCCATTTTAATTATTATGTGTCTTGGTGTTGTCCTCCTTGGATCCTTTCTGTTGTGGGTTCTGTGTATTTCCGTGGTCTGTTCGATTATTTCCTCCCCCAGTTTGGGGAAGTTTTCAGCAATTATTTCTTCTAAGATATTTTCCATCCCTTTCCTCACTCTTCTTCTTCTGGTACCCCTATAATACGGATGTTGTTCTTTTTGGATTGGTCACACAGTTCTCTTAAGATTGTTTCATTCCTGGAGATCCTTTTATCTCTCTCTATGTCAGCTTCTATGCTTTCCTGTTCTCTGGTTTTTATTCCATCAATGGCCTCTTGCATCTTATCCATTCTGCTTATAAATCCTTCCAGAGTTTGTTTCATTTCTGTAATCTCCTTTCTGGCATCTGTGATCGCCCTCCGGACTTCATCCCATTTCTCTTGCATATTTTTCTGCATCTCTGTCAGCATGTTTATGATTTTTATTTTGAATTCTTTGTCAGGAAGACTGGTTAGGTCTGTCTCCTTCCCTGATGTCTCTGTGATCTTTGTTTGCCTATAATTTTGTCTTTTCATGGTGGTAGGAATAGTTTGCAGAGCTGGGACGAGTGACGGCTGGAAGAACTTCCCTTCTTGTTGGTTTGTGGCCTTCCTCTCCTGGGAGAACAGCGACCTCTAGTGGCTTGTGCTGGGTAGCTGTGTGCAGACAGGGCTTCTGCTTCCTGCCCAGCTGCTATGGAGATTATCTCTGCTGTAGCTGTGGTCTTGGCCTTGCTCAGGCTGCTGCTCCAAAGTGGTGGAGTCGCATTGGAGGGGGGGTGGCTGGGAGGTTATTTATCTTTGTAAGGGGCCTTCCTGCTCCCTGCATCCCAGGGGATTAGTGTGCCCAGAGATTCCCCGATTCCCTACCTCTGGACTAAGTGTCCCACCCTGCCCCTTTAAGACTTCCAAAAAGCACCCACGAAAACAAAACAATGACCACAAAAAACAAAAAAACAAAAAACAAAACAAAAAAAATAGCCGCTCATTTTTCTTTATTCTCCAGCGCTAGCCTCAGGCACCTGCTCACTGGTCTTGCTGCCTTGTTTCCCTAGTATTGGGGTCCCTATCCCTTTAAGACTTCCAAAAAGTGCTCTCCAAAACAAAACAACAACAACAAAAAAAAATGGCTGCTCACTGTACTGGGGTCCCTGTCCCTTTAATACTTCCAAAAAGCACTCAATACAACAAAACAAAACAAAACAAAACAAAAAAATGTCCGCTCGCTTTTCTTTTGTCCTCCGGCACCCGCTCACCGTTCTTGCTGTCCTGTTTCCCTAGTATCCAGGGCCCCGCGCATGCACTGTGTCTGCACTCTGGTCCTGATGACTGGGGCTGGGTGTTCAGCAGTCCTGGGCTCCCTCTCCCTCTGGCTCTGACTCCTCTCCTCCCTCCGGCTCTGACTCCTCTCCTCCCTCCCTGACTCATCTCCTCCCTCCGGGAGCTGGGGGGAGGGGCAATCGGGTCCCACCGGACTGGGCTTGTATCTTACCCCCTTTGCAAGGCGCTGGGTTCTCGCAGGTGTGGATGTGGTCTGGATGTTGTCCTGTGTCCTCTGGTCTTTACTCTAGGAAGATTTGTCTTTGTTATATTTTCATAGATGTATGTGGTTTTGGGAGGAGATTCCTGCTGCTCTTTTCATGCCGCCACCTTGACTCCGACCCCCATAGTGGTGTTGTTAGAGTGTAGAATGAGCTAATACGTGTAAAGCATTTGGAACACCACCTGTCACATATTGAAGACTCTAATAGCCTTAGCTGCTATTGTTATTTGAAATTTTAACCTAGGCCATGGAGTTGGTACAGTGTTGGGCCACCATTTCCCAGGTCATTCACTCCCCTGGGAATGGTTACAGTGCAGACCCTCTACTGCTAGCTCAGGTTTGCACTCTCTCACTTTCAATCCTGAAGCTTGGGTGGATGACTCTCAGGAGGTGGGTTGGTTTAGTTTTGTTCTCCATGTGCAGCCTGCAGTTACTTCTTCCAGTACTTGTCTGCCCAGGCTAAATCTTCCAGTAGCACCACTTACAGACTTATGTAGCTGTAAGTCGGGAGCACTTCCCTTGGGACTTGCTCAGAACCCTCTGGGGGTGCCTAGGGAAACAAGCTGGTGAAGTCACAGGGTATCACACTTCCAGCTTTCTCTCAGGTCCCTTCTGTTAAGTGTGAGGTGGGCCCGAGTTGGGTAAACTGCGCAGCTTAAGCACATTCTTGTCCTCTCCAAGGCAATGCAGAGACCCTCACTCTGTCCCAGCAATGTCTACACGTAGGTATGTTGGGGTCATGGCCGCATCTGTCTTCCTGTGCTTCCCTGACCGCAGACCTTTTGCTGTGCTTCTTCCCTCCAGGGCACAGAAACTTATGAAAACGGAGTGTCTGAGACAGCTCTGGATAGAGAAAGATTACAACACCCTTTCTCTTTCTACTTACCTCCCTTTGTGCCCTAAACATGCTCACAATCCCTTCTTCCTGATTTTTCAACCTGCTCTTCATTCTTTCAAGAGATATTATTGCAACTTCCTTGCTCTGCCCCAGTGAGAAGGAAAGAAAGGAGAACACGGCCATGAAGGTATTTCACTGGAGTTATTGATATTCCATTAGAGTTTATTGGTATAATAAGTCACTTAACCATGCCACCACCCCAGCCACACAGTGCAAAGTGCAGCATTCACATGGCTCTCTGCCCTCTTCACAGCCTAAATGTTAACACTTATGCAAATCTGTGGGTTACCTGCTCTTATCTGAAGGCATCTGAAAACTTGTAATAATCCTGTTTCCCAAGTTTATCAGGAAGAGAGCCTATGAGAGAGGCAACATTCAGCCCTATTGGAACTCTCAGTCCCAGAGGGGTGTTTGGCAGCTTTCCTGTCTGCCATAGGACTTCAGCTGTGACACCAGAGGAAAGTTCCTTGCGACGTTCACAGTTCCCTGGCCAGCGTGAGCCATGATAGGGAGTTCTACATGCATATACCACTTCCTTGTTTTGAGCTGGTATATTTTCCTCAATTATAACATCTCCCTACAAGGAGTGGATCAGCGGAAATCCGATGTCTTTCTTAATGGTGGCCCATGAAGTACTTGACATTGATTAATCTGGTAAGTTCACCTGGCCATACCAGGAATTGATCTATTTGTCTATAATATTGGTGCTTTTATACATATCACCTTTGAATTTCATTAAATATAAAGTTTCCATTATTTGCCTCCCTTCTTCCTTCTTTGTGAGTTTTCGCTTTCTGTTTGGTTGGACAGTTTGCTCCGAGAAGCCCAAATTGGAAGTTATCTGTAGCTATATTTTGTGTCGGCTAATTGTTAAAAGCTCTTTTGAAAATAGCCTTCTCTTGGAACTCTTCTCAGATGAGCTCAACTGGGGACTGAATCATTGGTTTCATATGGGACTGAGTGTAAATGCAGGAGGGATTTTGAACTATTGCTGGGGAAGTCTGGAAGGAGAGGTAGAATAGTGTGTGTTGCGTGGGAAGTACGATTCCCAGTGAGGAGTAACGTGATTTTATAGCACACACGGGCTGACAGATCCATACAAGAGAGGCGAGCACATTTGCCGTGTTCAGATCCCACCTCAATTCTTAATAGGCTCAGGCTCCATCTTAAAGGACAAATCACCCAACCAAATGGCAAATACACATTTTCAACTATTTACAAACCAATCACATGACTTGATCCCTTCTTTGTAGCAGGACTAAACACATTCTAATAAATGAATGAGAGAAAAATAGACTTTTTAAAATGTTTTGGAAGTAGGTAAAAATATTTTTAGAGTTAAAAGTTAAAAATGATGCACTTTGGGAGGATGCTGGTAATGTTTGAGATTTTTAACTAAAATGTATGATGCCATATAAACATCTGATTTCAGAAATCAGACAAAATATTCCAACCTTTTAGAATCATAATCTTAAGCAGAGGTTATGAACGTTCAGAGACAGTGACACCTCTGGAATGTGGAGGAGAAGTCTGGAGAGTTCAAGTCAGAGAGGCCTGGGGGTTCTGTTTCCCCCTCCCTGGTCACTTGCTGGCCTTTGGTTTTGGTCTAAAAAGACATGAGCCCTGAGCCCAGCTGTAGTGTGCTTGAAGATATCAAGGTGACTACTTGTTTCAATCATAAAATTTTTTGAACAAACAGAAATCAATAACAACAAATGCTTTTGTGTAACCTGAATAATACATCAGAACCTCAGCTTTGTCTACCTATTGGCTTTATGTTAAAAAGGGTCAATTGACAGGGAGGGGTGTCCAAGTCAGAACTGATGGTCAAATTGAATCCGAACTCCAGTATGGATGTCCCACCTCACACAAGGCTTGGCTAAGAACAGATCTACCACCTATTCCCACAAACCGGCTCCCTAGCTTAATTCTAGCTCAGTTACAAACCACAGGTCCCTGATACTTGCAGGTATAGAAAAAACCCCACTTACCTTGTCAAAGATATTATTATCTCCTGATGTGAATCCCCTGTTGCTTCCCTGTCTAATCAGCCCCCAAATCCTATGTTTTCCTTTTAGTGGGTTCATCCCTCCTTCCCTTCTCAGGTTTTGCTTTGGTTTGGTTTTAAACATCATTCGCCTGCTTGAGAAGTATGATCTGCTACTCAAGACGCTACGGTGGCTCCCGCCTAGCCTGTGGGCCCAATTCCAAGCTCCTGACTTAGTGCACACCTGCTTACCAGGCTTCAGGTCTCCTGCCCCACCACCAGCACTACCCAAAAGGCTGGTCTCTCTCAAGGAAGGCCTGTGCTTTTTCTAGGATTGGTCCCCAGGCTTCTTGCTGTCACTGCTCTTGCCGTATTCACACTATTCTTGAATAAAAGTCCTCCTGCCTCTCCACCACTTTGCTCCCTTACAAGACCACCCCCAATCTCTCATTGTTCTTAAAACCTCTGCTGAGCAATTCCAGCCAAGATATGTTTCTCCTTTCCCTGAGTGTTTACAGCTTATCTTGGTCTCTGCTTAGTTATGTACAGTATTGTTTTCTAATTTCCAGCCACATGTAAGTCTTAACATTCTAGTCAATTGGAAATGGCTCCAAAACAGGAGTTTTGTGTCCTAGGACCTTGCCAGCCCTAATGTTCTCAGATCCTATATTGTACTTGCTACCGTGTCTGGCACAGAGCACCTCCATAATGAAAACAGGGTGACTTGGTGTGTTGACTGGACTTGTCCCCAGCTTTTTCTGTATTCCTGAGCAGCATAGTCTTTTCTGTTCCTTGAAATAAGCAGAGAGGGACTTACCTGTGGCTGTTGCCTTTCTGCAGACTATTAGGTATCATCTTGAAAGTGTAACTTAATGCTGTTTTCCCGTTGATGAAGATGGATTGAATGTGTTTCAGAGGCTCAATTAAAGGACAGATTTCCAGTATGTTAGTTCAGGTGAAATATTGGGCCTTACAATTTCTATCTCTTGAGGTCTTGTGGCCTGACTAATGGTTGTTTCCAAAAGATTAATTAGCGTTAACAATTAGTGGTTGTGTTTATAAAGTCATAGAGGCCCCATAACTTGCTATAACATTCCTAAATTTATTTTATGTTAGCTTGTTGAAGTCAGTACCCCATTCTGCTTTCGAAGAAATTGACACCCCTGCCCTTTAAACAGTTTTAATGTCTAGGTGGCTGAATATCAGTTATGGCCCCTTTTGAAAGCCAAAGTCCACCTGCTTGCAAGTCAGCATTCTCAGTGTGTCCTATTTCCTCCTGAAGCTGTCCCAGGGGATTCCAAGGGGAGACAGAGGGTTGGTGGCAGGGGGGTGAGTTGGGGTGGGGTGTACCACTGAGAATTGGTCACAGAGACCAATGCCAGCCTAGTGCCCAAGGAGAGTAAAGGAAGGAGAGGGAGAAGTGACTCTGCACAATGAGGGCCTGAACTCACTCCAGAGGAGAGGCAGCCAATTCCCTGCTGGCAGGGGGAGGCCGTGTTGCCTAGTGGTTACATGCAGATGCTCTAGAGTCATGTGCCCTCTGGATGGTACCTTAGCTCACCACCTACTGGCTCTGTGACCCTGGGCTAGGTATTTCTTTGTGTCTTCCATTTCCAAATCTGTGATATAGAAATAAAAACAGTACATCACCCCAGAATGCCCAGGCGGGATAAATGGCCTGATATGTGGGAAGCCTCAGAAAATGTGTCAGCAGTGGAGAATGGAAAGAGAAGATGGGAGGGCAGGGCGAGCTCCTAGTCACCTCATCTGTATTTAAAGGTAGTGCAGAGAGGAGGATGGTTAGTGGGACATTAGCCCCCTCACTGAGCACCATGGGTGGTGGATCATGAGCCAGACAAGGGTCACCCACCCGTCTCATGGCGCAAGCGTCTCCCTCTACAGGCTGCAGGCACCAGCCTCCAGCTGGAGGAGGACCCCAGCTTGCCTGCTGCAGCTGCCCAGGGGCTGCCCTCTGCCTGGGCGCAGTCCGGAGGGAGAGTTGCAAGCTCAAGCGGAGGGTGGCGAGTGCTGGGCCTGAGACAGGGCAGCGCTGTGGGCGTCCTTGGGGTGCTCACGACAGCTCAGGCTTCCAGAGCCTGGGTCTTCCACTAATGTTGTGTCCCCGCTTCTCCATCCACCCCACTCTCATCCAGGGACTGTCCCCAACGCCAAGGAATGCAAGATGGGGGCTGGGGGATGGAGGGGACTCTCAGCTCAGTTTGGCTGCAGAGTTCATAAAGTTTGCTGGGCTTTCCTCTTAAACATAGACTTGCTTCTGAAACACTGTTAGAGGTGCCACATAAGTGGGATCTCTTTTGGGGGGGTGGTCTGGGGACCTCCTCCCCATTCCCCCACCTCCCCTAACCAGCAGAGGCACAGCCTTTCCATCCTCTCTGCATAAATCTGTCCCAGCCTCAGGCAGCCCTGGTCTCATTAGCCTCACGCTGCCACAATGACAACAGCAGCCTCCGCCTGCAGGTCCTCGGGGTCGGCAGAGCAGGGCCCGGGAGCAGAGACCCTTGAGGACCCACTATTGGTACAACTCCAGCCCGTGAATAATGAGGAGCTGGGCCTCATTCGTTATAGCACCCACCTCAACACCTGGGGCCAGCCTTGGAGTCCTGCCATCGGGTTAATATGTAAATCTGTGGGGCTCTAGCGTTCAACAGGGTCAGACGTACACTCACCTGCCTACTCCACACAAATGCTTGAGGCCATGCTGTTAGCTCTCAGATAAAAGGCTGAGGGCTGATAGAGAGGAACAGTCATCAGCAGTGCCCCAAACGAAGTAGCTGTCATTTATCTGAGCAACCATGACAGCACTTTGCTAGACTCTTTTCACATAGCATAGATATTAGTGATTGAAGGGCAGCTTCTGGAGCCAGACTGCCTGGACATGAGTGCTGACTCTGCCATTTGCCTGCTATGTGATCTCCGGTGAGGTGCCTGACTTCTCTGTGCCTATTTCGTCCCATGTTGCGGGTACTGTGGTGTGGCCGGCAGAGGCCCCATCTCTCCTCCAGCATCGAGGAAGAGTGCTCACAGTGGATGACTCACAGCTGAACTGCCCCAGACTCACCCTCAGCAGAAGGGAGCTGCCGAGACATGGCGTGGGGTCCTCCCTGGGGTAACTGTATCCCCTGTCTGGCCCCAGAACAGCTCCAAGGGCCGGCCCAGCTCCAGAGCTCCTGCGGGCCTCTGCTCCGTGCAGCTGCACTGCCTCTTTCGCTGATGCTCAGTCCCACTGCCTCCCTCGCCTCTCCCTCCTACAGATGTTCTGAGAGCTCCTCAATGAATGCTCTGCGAGTGGAGCTCAGAAACACAGCTTCTCTTTCCCAAGGAACCTGACCTACATAATGTAAAATAGTAAACGAACAGAAGCGATTTCTCCCCCTCCTTCTCTCTCTTTTTCTCCCCAAGGCATATTAACATAGAGCCCTCCCTGGCCTGTATTATGTCTAATACCATTTTGGCACCTAACAGGCACTCTGTGAAACTGGGTTGCATGAATGAATGACCAAAAAATGGTTCTAACGGTAAGAGGCACTTCCTAGGGACCCCATCCACCTGGGATAGTCTACCACACAACCATCTACTGCCACACTGAAGCCAGTTGTCATCAGCTTTGTAACAGTGGCCAAGCATTCTCACAATGCTTCCCAGCTTGTCCTTCACGGTTCTTGCTTCCTTCCCTTCTTTCCTATCACCATTCCAGCTTGTGTTCTTCCTATCATTCCTTCTCTCATGTCCTTTACCTCATTCTCTTATCCCAGTTTCTCACTTAAGCTACAAGCACATGAATGATGATTGAATATTACATGCAATGCAGGAGTCTTTGGCAAAAGCTTCCTCTTCTGGCTGCAAAAGCCGCTACTCTCACCACCACAGTCACATAAAATACTCATCACAATTACTCTCCATTTGCTGTTCTATTCTGGAATAGTCTGTAGCTGCACGTATTGCATCATCATGAAGGCGAGACCTAAGGAAGTCCCAGCCTGTCCGACTCAGGCAATTGTGCTGAGCTGGGCATTCAATTACTTGACTCATCCATGAAGAGGGGTTATGTCTTACTGAGAAAACTTGTGGAATCTCCCTCCTGGGAATTCTTTTTAAAGGAAGAAATTCTCATTTATTGGGATAGTTTAGGAGGGTTCTGACCTAAAGGCAAAGAAATCAACTTGATGAGTTTAGAAAGGTTAGGTTTCTGTGATTCAGTGTTTTTGTAAATTTTGGGAAGGCGTGTGAATGTAGAAATTAAGTCGGTTTCTGAAATTGCACTAGTTAGAAGGAACATAATTCAGCTCTTCCAGGTGGTAAATTTGTCAGCTGACAACAAAAAAGGAAGACAGTTAACAAGCTTAGAACAGCGGCTTTTCAGAAAAAGACATAAAAGAACAAATGGAATTCGGTAAGAATGGGTAGAAAAGATAAATCAGAGCAGCAGCAGCAGCTCTGAAGGAAACCTTGATCAGGAAGATACCATTAGCTCTGTTTCTTGGGCAGCCAAAATAGCTGAGAAATGTAAACAACAGTGATTTTGTTGTAATATTCTTAAAAGGAGCCCATTTGTCGCTGTCTCTGTGTCTGCCTGTTCTGACTGCCAGAACAAAGCACCACAGACGGGGCGACTTATGCTACAGCAAGTGGCATCTCACAGCTCTGGGGGCTCCAAGTCCAGGTCAAGGTGTTGGCCGGGCTGGTCACTTCTGCGGCTCCTTGGCGTGCAGATGTCAAGCTTCACATGGCTGTCCCTTCATGAGTGTCTGTGTCCTAATCTCTCCTTTTAAGACACAAGTTGGATTGAATTAGGGCACACCCCATTATTTCATTTTAATGTAATCACCTTTTTGAAGTCTAAATACAGCCACCTTCTGAGGTCCTGAGGGCTGTAACTTCAACATGTGAATTTGGAGGGGGTGACATTTTCAGTCCATAACAGCTACCATTTTCTCTATTTGTTCTTGCTGTCTGTGTTTTATAAGCATCGCATTGTCATTAGAAAATGAGCAGACTGTTGTCCCACCTGGGGGCCGATCCAAAGCTTCCCAGGAAGACCCCCTGTGGGTGGAGCTCACAGCACCTCCCTCTCCTTGCCCCCGCTCGGCCGTGGAGCGCCTCTGTGCGCTGGTGCCTATTTATTTCTCTTGGCAACACCCCGGTGCCTCCCTCCTGAGCGCCTACATGGGGCTCCTTAAATATTCTTGTTGATACAGATGATGGCATGTCAGCACAGATTAAGATCAGTGGGGACAAAGCTGCTTCACACACACAGCTGGCATCTTTACAATGTGGCATATGCCTGTGAAATGACGTGTGAGCTGGGGGCGGGGGGAAGTGATCGGCAAGCAAATTTTTATTGCTGGAGAAGCCACGGAGACTCTGAGTAAAGTGTTCTTTCCCTCAATCCAATTTCCACACTGTGTGACCGGGAAAGCAGGAGAAAGTCAAGAGCTTGACTCGTGATGACTCTGGGAAGCACTCGCTCCGGAAAGCGGTCACGTGGGCTACACATGCCTGGTGGAGGCGGCCTCTCCCTGAAGAGGGAGAGCCTGGCAGCCGCTCAGTGCTCAGCCCGCGATGAATTGCTGTGTTGATAGGACAGTGCAGGCCTCCTCACCAGGCCCTGGGCCCCGTGCCTGCCCTTCCTAACTGACACAGCTGCCTGCTGTGGCCTGAACAGCTGGAGGTGAAACCAGGGGCCAGGGGGAGCTGCTGGAGGGGGCGTGGGGAGGCCGGCAGCTGCTGACAACCATGGGCAAAAGGCTGTGCTCCAAAGCCTATGGCCCAAGGGGCTGAATGTCAAAAGCAGATGACAAGTATGGGTGGTAACCTCTCCATGGCATTTAAACTGTTGTCCCCCTCCCTGGAAAACCCCCTCTGGCTCAGAACTTCCTCCCCCTTTCAGGGACCACGGGGTTCTGGGACATCACTGGTTTTCTAGCATCTGACCAGTCTTTGCTGTTTTACTGCCCCTTTATCTCCCCCTGTCCCTTAGATGAGGGCATTTCCCCAGCATGCACTTCCTACTTCTGTCCTCTTCACACAGAAATCTCATCCCACCTGGAGGGCTCACTTCCCCCTCTCAGAAGCCCCACTTCTCTCCAGAAATCCAGGTCTGAATTTCCAAATGGAAACCCCTCTAGACAAGTGGTCCTCAACCTTAGCTGTCCTGATTTGAGTCAACTGGGAGTGTTCTATTTTAACATATTTTTAAATGTTTTTAAAATTGGAGACTTATTTTAAAGACCTGAAGCCTAGGCCATACCCCCAGACCCATTAAATTAGAATATCAGGGGGGTGGGGGGTGGGGATAAGGGGGTAGAAATTAGGCCTCTGTATATTTTGAAGTCATTTTAATTCTTCCACCTGGATATAATTATCTCTCTTCTGGCCTCCCATGGTGCTTTATTTGAACTATTCTTAGAAACCCTTTTTTTTTTTAAGTCTGACTCCAGACTCTGGGTTTCAAATCTGGGCCTTGACATTTACCAACCATAAGACTTTAGGTAAGTTTGTTTAGCTCTCTGTGCCTCAGTTTCCTCACCTGTAAATTGAATTGGGAGAGGTCATAATAATAGGACTTACCTCATAAGATTGTTATGAGAAATTAAAAGCCTAGATCAGTGCCTGACACATAACAAGAGATCAATGAGAGTCAGCTATTATAGCTCTGAGTAGTTGGTAGGATTTTTAAAGTGATAAATGTGTGTCTAATTCAGCGGTTCTAGAACTTTTTAGCACAGGTAAGGATCACCTGGAGAGTTTGCTACAAAACAAGTTCCTGAGACCCATTGCCAGAGATGCTGATCACATAGTCTGTGTGGGGAGGGGGATGCCGAGGTCCTGCATTTCTAGCAGGCTTCTGGGTGTGTCTGTGCTGTGGTCCAAGGGCCCCACTGGGCTCCACTTCTGCATCCTCTCTCTCCCACCCTGCAGTCCAAGCGGTGCCAGGAAGGCGATTCTGCTAGAGCTTTCCTAGCATTCTGACCTCAGAGCTTGTTCCCCAATGGCCGGCATGACTGACCATTAGCCCATCTCCCCAGGTTCCAGAACATTCCTGCCTCCTACTCTCAGAGCAGAGCCCAAATGGCTCATTTTGTACCAAACCAGCGCTTTCGGTTCTGATGCAAGCATAACTTAAAGCCATCCCCAACTCTTCACTGTTGTGACCCAACAGGCCTTAGATTAGAAGCCACAGGTTCATGCAAAACAGTAAGGATGGGGGAGTTTGCGTCTGTCTTCCTCCCTCAGCCAGATTTTCTTTGTATGTACTTCAGGCACCCCCTTTCAATGAGGAAAGAACACTGGCTATTCCCTCAGATAAGCCTGATGCCATTTTGTATATCTTCCTGAGGAAACACAGAACTCCTCCATGATGCTGCCGTCGCTGATTCTGGCTTCCCAGCAAGATTGCAGCACTAGGTCTTTAAAAATGTTTTCTTACAAGGAAGAGGGCAGCATATGCCCACTGTTGTGTCTGGCTCTGTGACCTTGTGTTGTTCATTTCTTTTTCTGCCCACCTCTGTATGCCAAGATATCTCTCTCATTACATCTCCTTTTAAGCTGACTCTTAATTTTGTTTCCATGTCAGCTCAAGTCAATTACACTAAATACTGTACACATTATTATCCCCCAAACGACTTTACTCCATCAGTTCTAGTGAGCAAGGCCAGGAACCAGTGAGCGGCAAGACCAGCCCTTGAATTGGCTCTCAAGCAAAACAGTCAACAGCCTCCTCCTCCCCCAATCAACTCTGCTCCCAGAGGGATGGAGCTTTATGTCAGTGAAGAATGTATTAATTAAAGCAAATAAAAATGCCCTCATTTATTGTGATGAATTTAGCTCTTGCAGGCCATTTTCTATGGGGTCGCCTGCCTGGAAGATGTGCTGAAGAGAATTGAAAGAAAAAAAAGTATTGCATTTGTAACTGCCTTCAGAGACCTCCTTTTTACCACGCTGGCCTTTCCAGTATCCACAGTAAGTTACAAAGATGTGTATGTCATGTAATACACAGGGACATACGGACAAACACTCCTCCTGTGGAGCACGGCTGGCCATGAGCCTATATTGCAAACCAGAACGAGTGCACTTGCAAGATGTCTTGCCTGAGGACTGCCCTGCCTTGCCCAGTGTCTTCTGGAAATAGGACGCATCACTGACCAGATTTATCATTAGCCTTCACCACATTGTGACTGTGTGGTACAAGATCCTTACTGCTGTCTAGTGGGGAAGTTGAAGGAAATTTCTTGATCAAAAATACAACTGAGATAACTTTGGTGCCATCGAGGTAATGGGAATAGAGGGTGCTGGGGAGAGAGATGACTAATTTTCCTTTTTATACATCTTGTTTCTATTGCTACAATAAGCAAATGTTACTTCTGCAAGTAGAAACCATGAAAAAAAAAAGTATGAGAGCTTTCAAAGTTGGCCCATGGAAGAAATCAATGAAAGCAAAAATACTTGGTTGAGGGCACCCAGTGGATGTCTCATTCATTTTGTTGAATGAATGGACACCGAGAAGAAGCAAGATATGTACAAGGAGTCATTAAGTTTGTGATGCTTGCTGATACTGTCCACACTCCTATGACATTGCTTAGGTTATCGTTCATTAGTTAGAATGGAAATAAACTGAGATCAAGCCTGCCGGCTGCCCAGTAGCCCTATAATTAGAAATGACTGCCTCCTTCATTGTCCTGCTTCCTATAGTATTGAGACTTCAACTTTAAATGACAAATGAATCCCTCCAAACACCAATGAGTGTCAGTAATGGAGCAGGTCCTGGAGTTTCAGTTTCACCTTTGCAGGACATCTCCCCCTCCACCCTCATAAATCTAAAGGCCAAGTTTTTAATAACAATGGAGTTTAGTCATTTTCTGAAGGCTTAGATATTGGGCCTTTGGAATTTAAGAAGGTATGAAGCTCAGGATATTAATAGTATTTTTTCCCCATCTTTATGCTGATTTTGTAACATAGAGGATGGGCACTTGGAAAAGATAGCCAAGAGGTACCTGAGGATCAATCCAAAGCTCTGAGCAATGGAGAGACTCCACTCTTGGGGAACTGGCCGGGGAATCGTCCCTGGAGCTTGTCACCTTTCCTCTCTCCTAGCCTTCCTGCTTCTCCTTGTCATGCCTGTTCCGAGGGTGGCCAAGGAAAGTATAAGACTCAGGCCACTCCGCGTGGCGGCTATTAGCAGTCCTGGTGAGAGCTTGAAGAAGAGAGAAGCCATTGGTTACAACGAAGTGACTTAATGGTCTGCAAATCCCGTTTATCTATATCCTCTGCCTGCCCCGATGACAAAGAATTGGTCCCTAACTCTCCAGCATTCCCGCACAGGGTGTAGCAATTCCACAATAAGGCATTTTTTCCCTTCATTTCACATTTCTGTAATGTATTCCAAAGATATCTCTAAAGCTAGTATCTATTTTTATTCTGTGTTTTCTTGGTTATCTTAGAAAGCTGATTGGAACCAAACTTAACGGTGCTGTTTGTGTTTCATTTCCCAGTTTGTATTTGTGACCTTCTGGATCCTCTTTCTGTATGACTGAGAACTTGTTTTCCCTAAGGCCCTAGACGATGTCTTTCCAAAGTGGTACCATCATGCATCGGTGAGTGATGGGGAAATACAGTGAATATACAAAAGCAATACTCTCTGTTCTGAGAACTCCAAAGTGCCGTATTTATGTTGCACAAGTTCTCCTCAACCCCCAACATCCTGTTCACGCCTCCCTTTCCATCCTGTCACTATTTAAGGAGCACACTGAGGATACAAAATGAACAAAACTGGCACTGTGATCGCAGTCACTGAGAGCAGAGCGGATGTCCAGGCAAGACTCTGACAAGTTGTTTATGAAGTCATTGAAAAGACATGCAAGCATAAGGGTAGGCAACTTCTTGGCAGCTGCCATCCTGGGAGAAGTGACTTCAGCAAGAAATAACATGTAGTTAAATTCTGACCTACGAATGGAATCAAGCAAGCTTAAAAGGAATCCACCCCAGCACCCCAAGACTATCTCACAGCTCAGCAGCAATTTCTTAGCTAACACCTGATTGGGACTATTCCTCACAAATGGAATTATTCTCACATTTCTATGAATACATTTCCATTTGATTTTTTTATTTACCCATTTATTTTTGAGGGGCTGAATAGTAAAAAGAATCTTTTCTGAGATATTCAGGTCACTGGTGTCTGAATACTGGTATTGGTAGCCTGAAGGGCAGAGCCGGAGCGAGGCAGCCCAGGTTTTGGGTGAAGGAGGGGGTCTGAGTCAGCAGCAGTGTAAGATAAATTCTAGCCAGAATAAGCAGGCAAAGAGAGGCAACACAGGGCCAGGTAATTTATTTAAATATCCCCGGGTGAGGTTCTGTGGCCTTTTTGCCAGAGGCCAGAGAAGGCATGCCCAGTTAGGGAGGTGGGGCGCTTATAAGGGATTAGGAGGGGGAGGAGGGGGCAAACTATCTTAGGGGGGTGTTGAGAGGTATGATTGGCTAAAGGTGACATAATAGTCAACTAGAAACTTTTTTCCTTCCAAGAGGAAGGAGGCTGACATCTGGGTCTTAGTTGGCACATCAGGATGGAATTCAGGGAGAGCTGTCCCCTTTCCATATACGGCACAGACTGTGGGGTCTGGTCTGTTCTCCCCCCATGGCATCTCTCTGTTCTGTTTGCATGTCCTTGTTTTCCCTTTCTCCAGCCTAACAAGCAGTACATGCACAGAACAATCGTTCAAAGGCCTAACTCAGTTCTCAATACATACAGATGGATTTCCACATTAGGAGTTCAGAAGGAGGTCTGCTTCTGCAAAGCAAATTACATTACAAAAATGGGGAAACTACAGGGGTGAAGCATACCGAGTCCCCTCAAGTTCACAGGCTTTCTTATAACACTTCCATTGTCTTAAACCTACATGATTACCAAATGGGAAAAGAAAGTCATTCAATGACAGCCCCTCCACATACCCTGCCCCCCATAAAAATGTACTTTCACTTGAAACATGTATTCAGTGAGATACTGATTATTAATTGACTTAAGGGACAAGTTCTGATCTAAGTAGAGTCCAGGACCAAAAACTGCATATGAAATAAGTCCCACCTCTCAGGGACCTCTCCTATCACCTTCTTTTTGTCAGGCCACTACTTCACCTTCCAATTTCTCTTCACATTTGTCTGAGACACCCATGTAGGGAATATTCCTGCTTTTTTATGGCACTGTATACTGTACTAAGTCTGTTCCTTAACTCAAGTATGAACTCACTGAATTCTCACAATCTTCTTTAGATAGCAACTATAATCCCGAGTTTTACAAATTAAAAAAAAAAAAAAGGGAAAAGAAAGCCCAGAGAGGTTAACTGATTTGCCTGGGGCCACCAAGTTCCTAAGTGGGACAGCTGTATTTAAATCCAAGGCTAATTCACTTTTCATTGCCTTTTACTACAGTAAATGCAAAACTTGTGGTTCGATCTGGGTTTCATAATTCCCGGGGCAGTCAATGGATGTCAGTTTGCTTGACTGCCATAGCAAAGTGAGAATTCTCACTTAAAAAAAAAATCCAGAGTCCTCATCTGCATGCTACTAAGTCAAAACTCAGCTTTAGAAAATGAAGTGATTTAGGACAACTGACTGAGCTTCGTGGTACCAAAATAAAAAGCCACAGTCTTGAAAGTGGCTAATATTGGAATCCATCATATACACCAAACACCTTTTCAAGGCTTTCTGAGCTTATGTAGTGGTTTCCTTATTAGAAACTGCCTACTTCTTTAGGGTTCCATTTTCCACATGGAAATGAGGTTGGATTTCTTCCAAATAGTTATGATGGTGATGCCCAGCATTTGTGACCTTGCTAAACAACCATATGGATTTTGGTAATTTTGGAAGCAGACAGCTGAATAATGGACATCATATCCATAAGCTAATTGGCATGGCAGACACAGTACCACAGAGACCCTACATTCCTTTGTGCCTTCCTGACCTGGGGCTTTCTGTTCCTTGCCCTTCGATCAATCAAGTAACCTGAAGCCCTTGGAGAGAAAGGGCTGAGGTCAAAGGAGGAGGGACAATGGTGACAAAGGAAGAAGAGGAGGAGGCCGCCTCCCTGGGGTCAGACAGACTCCTCCGTGTTTCTGTTAATTGGAGAAACTCCCAACAGAGCCATTTCTAGGGAAAATGTTGGCATCTGCAAAATCAGTGTTGAGGGACCCCGATGTGGTCACCCCCAAACTTCCATGATGCCTTTTGATGTCTGCTCCAAATCCAGCACCCAGACTGCATCTCATCCCTGTCTCCCAGCTTCAGTCCCTTACTCAGGACAATTTCTTTTAACTTCTCCTGTTCTGTTGCCCAAGGAATGTGCTCTGTGAACTTCTTAAATGCTAGTATGAACAAATATGGAAAATGCTGTTACCAGGTATGGGGAAGTTGGGGTTCTATGGCCAGGATCCTCTCTGAACTTAAACCACCTGATGATGTAACTGGCCTGTTGCTAGGCTGCCGCTTCCACACCTTTAGGCAATAAGCTATTATTGCGCTGTATAGAGAGCTCGGCCCAGTGCTCTGGGTGGAGGCAGAGACGCTAGTGCTTGACCTACCACTGGAGAACAAGCCGGGTAATAAACCCTTTCACCCCAAGAACGTTTTGCTATCGATTTCTTTGATCACAGTGAATCCATAGCAAACTTGCACAGGGCTGAAACCCATTGGCAAGACAATTAGCAAAAGTCAGCAGGGTTCATTGTTGACCAAGGAAAAAGACAGGCTTTCCTGATGGGAGGGGTGCTTCAGCGGGCTGCCCCTGTGAATGGGGAGACAGTGGATCATCTCCCAATGGGTATATGGTCTGAAGTGGCTTACCTCCTAGAGGACTGGGCCCCACCCCACGACTGGAGGCAAGTGGAGATGGCACCTGAGGCTGTAGGGGTGGCCCTTGGTATAGTAAGCAGTTCCTTTGAGAAGCAGAGTGCCTGTGAGGCAGCGGGGACTTTGGGCTGGCTGCTTCTCACAGTGTTAAAAAGGTCTACAGAGGAGACCCAAGAAATGGTGTCACAAAAACATGAGCTGCAAACTTCTGTGGATTCCCTGAGGAGGGAAGTGGCATTATTGCAAAAAGTGGCACAAGAATGCTAGCTGCAAATCTCTGTGGATTCCCTGAGGCAGGAGATGGCCCGGATGTGGGAGTAGGTAGCACGGGAGCACTGGCAGCAAGGGTGCCATTGGAGACGAGATGGCGTTGCTGCCAGGTGTTCTGAGGTAGGAAGAGGTCAAGGAAAGAGATGAACTCCTGAGAGAAGCACAGGCGGAGGTGGCACGAGAACATCAGCTGCGCAGCATTGAGCTGAAGGTAAGAGACCTTCTGAAGACAAAGGTAGCATTGCTGTGAGGCACAGTAGCAGAGGAGGCACTTGGGGGAGTGGAGAGAAAGGTACCATCAGCCCCAGAAATGGAGGAGCTGGGGAAGGATGAAGCGGTGGTGCTGGAGGCACTGATGCCTCCTGTATTGAAAGTACGCCCAGTAGTTGTAAAGAAAATAAAGACCCAGCTGCTGAAAGTTCCCCAAGGAGAGGAGCAGCCCCCTCCCCAGGTCGTGGAGCACTCTATGGTGCCCCCCTATACTCAGGTGGAGCTGGTGGCTGTGGGACTTAGGGGTGGATGGAATTGTTCTGTCAGGATCAGAGATGGGAAAGCTGTCTTCCCTGACAGTGCAGCCCGCCTTGAGGCAGCAATTACAAAATGCGAGGTGACATGTACAGTAGCTGAAGTAACAAAAACCCGGAAAGAAATAAGAGCCATTACAGGAGGAATAGGAGGTGCCCCATAAGGGTTACCAGGACCCACATGTGGGTTGATTTGATACGGGCAGGAGTAGATGGAAGAAAATTAGATGGGAAGCCAAATAGGATCTTACTGGAGCTATGGCAACAGCTGAAACCAGAGCAGCAGTTCCAGCCATTGAGACCAAAGAGGCAGAGGTCAGAGACAGAGCCACGAGTCTGGCCTGTGTGTCTGCAAGACTTTTTGCTGGAGAGGCTGGAGAATAATGTTCCAGCTTCCTTATACAGGGACCATTGCAGAGGAGTAAGGGCACATAGATTGAGAGGAGAGAATCCTGGAGGGGTGGAGTGTGGATAAAATGAGAGTTTCTGTGGCCAGGATTCTCACCTGGCCCTGCTTGACTAGCTCACTGCACACCTGTGGGCAATGCATGGCTGTTGACTCTATGTAAAGAGCTCTGCCCAGTGCTCTGGGCACAACACGGTGGCAGGGATGCAAGGCTGCAGGAGAGCAGAGCAGAGGACAGTGGCCCAGAGGATGGCTGTGTGGGACAGCTGTGCAGAGAGGCCCAGAGGAGACCTGTGTGGACAGAGAGGCCCAGAGGCAGAGACCGGCTTGCTGCATACAGACTCGCTCTTAGTGAATGGGATTCAAGTGACTGACCTGCCACCTGGAAATAAAATTGGGTATAACGCTCACCCCAAAGAGCGTTCTGTTGTCCATTTTCTTTGGTCACATTGAATCCATAGCAAACTTGCCTGGGGCTGAAACCCATTGGCAAGACACACCCTTAAATCTGATTGAGCCTAAGATACACACCCAAAGTTGAAATAATAAAGTAACGGTTAATACCAACAAAAGTCGTGATTAGGTGGGGTCATTCTGCACCATGTGATTACTGCCAGATGGGCCACACAGACAGGGGGGCTTCTATGCCTTGTGTGTCCTGTCCTGACTGTAACTGACATGTGTGTCATGACTGAACAATCTTGAAGGCCTCTGAGTCCTCTCTGGGGGTGTGCCGGGGAGTCAAAACGTCAAGGGAGTGAAATTCCAAACCTCCCAGTTTCTTCCTCACTCAGAGCATGTGAGATGCTGTCTGTCACTGGACTCAGATGCAAGGTCATACGTTCTTCTTGCATCCATACGCTTGGTGGGAAACTATGAGGCAGCTAAGTAAGGGAGGTGAGTCCTGAATTGTAAAGGTCAATGGTGGGTACGTCGGCACCAAATGGCCCCCCTCTGTCCTCAAATATTACAAACCCCTCTGCCACGTCTTCCTGGTTCCTCACCCAGCCCTTCCTCTAGGCAGAGGAGACCCATAATCTAGGTACCTCCTGGTAGCTTAGAGGTTTTTTTATCCAAGGAAAACAGAAATACCCATAACATTTTGTGTACAGTTTTAGAAGGTTTAGAACTCAAAATACCATTTATGAGCCTCAGGTTAAGATCTCTGGCCAGCTGAACATGTACTTGAAAAGAGGGCCACCAGATAGTTTTTAATGCTAAGTTCAAATTAAAAAGATGGAATCAAGAATCATTCATCTTTAAAAGTCATTATTGTATGCTTAGTGCTATTTTCATCTCCATGGAGTGACAAAAGAAATATGAGATATGGTTTCTAACCTCCAGAAGCCTAGAGTAGATATATTTCTAATTATATATGTATATTCCTACCCATCCTTGTAACCTGCTTAAAGCAGAGGTGGTGCTCTGTAGCATCTTCAGGAGAATATTTGCAATAGTTAAAAAAATAAAATAAAACCAACAAACAAGAACCCTTATTATTCCCCAGAAAGTCCATCTCATCTGAAAAGAAAGAGGGACCTGGTCAGGATTCCAATGGGGGACTTGGTCTCCCATTCACATTGTTTCCATATGGTCTAAGACATCATCAGCTGGAGATGTTCTGCTAATACAGCACTCCAGCCCTTGTCACTCAGAGGTTGGTAAGAGAGATTCTATGGAGGGTACTTGAAGCATGGTCCAAAGTTAATGCAGACCATGTGGCTTTTGTACAGTGAGATGGCTGGAAAGTAACCCTCCTCAATAATATCTTTGCAAGTCACAACTTGATTGACACCACTTATATAAAATATAATATTTTATAAAAATAATAATAATCATCTCACTATAGGGATTCTGCCTTATATTGGATATTTACTTTTCTCTAGCTAATGTATATAACAGTAAGACATTTGACTTTAACATAAGGAAGTAATAACAAACATTTATAGAGTGCTTACTATGTGCCAGGCACTCTTCTAGGAGCTGAGGATGAAAAAATAAACAAGACCACCAAAAATACCTGTCCTTACAGAGATTACATAATCCTGGTGTGGAGGACAAGCAGTACATGTATAAAGAGTAAATGTATGACGATACCAGAGAGTGAACATGCTATAACTAAAAATAAGGCAGGGTAAGGGGAAAGAGTTGGTGTGTGTGTGTGTGTGTATAGTTGCTGGTAAGTTTAATAAGGTATACGGCAATCAGGATGGCAAGGGAGTGCCTCTAAGATGAGCTAATATTTTTTTTTCTGGGCCTAGAGTTTTGCTTTTTATTTGGTCTCATTAATCTAGAATTACATGAAGAATATTATGTTTACTGGGTGCTCCCCTTCACCAAGTCCCCCCAAGAAACCCCATTACAGTCACTATCCATCAGCATAGTAAGACACTGTAGAATCACTACTTGTTTTCTCTGTGTTTCACAGCCCTCCCCATACCCCCCCACACACATTACACATGCTGATTGTGATGCCCGCTTTCTTTTTCCCCACCCTTCCCACCCATCCTCCCCAGTCCCTTTCCCTTTGGTAACTGTTAGTCCATTCTTGGGTTCTGTGATTCTGCTGCTGTTTTGTTCCTTCAGTTTTTCCTTTGTTCTTATACTCCACAGATGAGTGAAATCATTTGGTACTTGTCTTTCTCCACCTGGCTTATTTCACTGAGCATAATACCCTCCAGCTCCAACCATGTTGTTGCAAATGGTAGGATTTGTTTTCTTATTATGGATGAATAATATTCCATTGTGTATATGTACCACCTCTTCTTTTTCCATTCATCTACTGATGGACACTTAGGTTGCTTCCATTTCTTGGCTATTATAAATAGTACTGCGATAAACATAGGGGTGCATCTGTCTTTTTCAAACTGGGCTGCTGTATTCTTTTTTTTCTTTTTTTGCCTTTTGATCCTGGCTTCATCTCATCTGTTTATTTATTTATTTAGTTAGTTTTATTTTTATTTTGGTATCATTAATCTACAATTAC
Source organism: Manis javanica (assembly GCF_040802235.1). Taxonomy (NCBI): domain Eukaryota; kingdom Metazoa; phylum Chordata; class Mammalia; order Pholidota; family Manidae; genus Manis; species Manis javanica. Next base: position 2,686,174 of record NC_133171.1, read on the forward strand.
AGAAAGAACATTATGTTTATTAGGTTCCCCCCTTCAACAAGTTCCCCCCACATACTCCTTCACAGTCACTGTCCATCTGCGTAGTAAGATGCTGTAAAATTACTACTTGTCTTCTCTGTGTTGCACAGCCCTCCCCGTGTCCCCCACGCACTATACATGCTAATCGTAATGCCCCCTTTCTTTTTCCCCGCCCTTATCCCTCCCTTCCCACCCATCATCCCCAGTCCCTTTCCCTTTGGTAACTATTAGTCCATTCTTGGGTTCTGTGATTCTGCTGCTGTTTTGTTGCTTTAGTTTTCCTTTGTTCTTATACTCCACATAATGAGTGAAATCATTTGGTACTTGTCCTTCTCTGCTTGGCTTATTTCACTGAGCATAATACCCTCTAGCTCCATCCATGTTGTTGCGAATGGTAGGATTTGTTTTTTTCTTATGGCTACGTAATATTCCACTGTGTATATGTACCACATCTTCTTTATCCATTCATCTACTGATGGACATTTAGGTTGCTTCCCTATCTTGGCTATTGTAAACAGTGTAGCGATAAACATAGGGGTGCATCTGTCTTTTTCAAACTGGAGTGCTGCATTCTTAGGGTAAATTCCTAGAAGTGGAATTCCTGGGTCAAATGGTATTTCTATTTTGAGCTCTTTGAGGAACTTCCATATTGCTTTCCACAATGATTGAACTAATTTACATTCCCACCAGCAGTGTAGGAGGGTTCCCCTTTCTCCACAACCTCACCAACATTTGTTGTTGTCTGTCTTTTGGATGGTGACAATCCTTACTGGTGTGAGATGATATCTCATTGTGGTTTCAATTTGCATTTCTCTGATGACTAGCAATGTGGAGGATCTTTTCATGTGTCTGTTGGCCATCTAAATTTCTTCTTTGGAGAACTGTCTGTCCAGCTCCTCTAACCATTTTTTAATTGGCTTGTTTGCTTTTTGTTTGTTGAGGTGTGTGAGCTCTTTATATATTTTTAATGTCAACCCTTTATCAGATCTGGCATTTATGAATATATTCTCCCATACCGTAGGATGCTTTTTTGTTCTATTGATGGTGTCCTTTGCTGTACAGAAGCTTTTTAGCTTGATATAGTCCCACTTGTTCATTTTTGCTTTTGTTTCCCTTGCCCAGGGACATATGTTCATGAAGAAGTTGCTCATGTTTATGTCCAAGAGATTTTTGCCTAGGTTTTTTTCTAAGAGTTTTGTGGTTTCATGACTTACATTCAGGTCTTTGATCCATTTTGAATTTACTTTTGTGTATGGGGTTAGACAGTGATCCAGTTTCATTCTCTTACATGTAGCTGCCCAGTTTTGCCAGCACCAACTGTTGAAGAGACTGTCATTTCCCCATTGTATGTCCATGGCTCCTTTATCATATATTAATTGACCATATATGTTTGGGTTAATGTCTGGAGTCCCTATTCTGTTGCACTGGTCTGTGGCTCTGCTCTTGTGCCAGTACCAAATTGTCTTGATTACTGTGGCTTTGTAGGAGAGCTTGAAGTTGGGGAGTGAGATCCCCCCCCCCAACTTTATTCTTCCTTCTCAGGGTTGCTTTGGCTATTCGGGGTTTTTGGTGTTGCCATATGAATTTTTGAACTATTTGTTCCAGTTCATTGAAGAATGCTGTTGGTAATTTGATAGGGATTGCATCAAATCTGTATATTGCTTTGGGCAGAATGGCCATTTTGATGATATTAATTCTTCCTAGCCAAGAGCATGGGATGAGTTTCCATTTGTTAGTGTCCTCTTTAATTTCTCTTAAGAGTGTCTTATAGTTTTCAGGATATAGGTCTTTCACTTCCTTGGTTAGGTTTATTCCTAGGTATTTTATTCTTTTTGATGCAATTGTGAATGGGATTGCTTTCTTGATTTCTCTTTCTGTTAGTTCATTTTTAGTGTATAGGAAAGCCACAGATTTCTGTGTATTAATTTTGTATCCTGCAACATTGCTGAATTCCAATATTAGTTCTAGTAGTTTTGGAGTGGAGTCTTTAGGGTTTTTTATGTACTATAGATGAGCTAATATTTTAATAGAAATTTGGATAAAGTGAGGGAGGCAGCCACAGGAAGCCCTTGTAGAAGCAGACTCGGGCAGATAAAAGAGCAAAGACCCAGAGAGGAAATACTGGCATCTTTAGGAAACAGCAAGAAGGCTAGTGGGTAACACCTGGGGACTAAGTGTGGTTCGACAAGATGGCCCCGGCCTAAACCTTGGAACATTCCAACTTTCAGCACGTGGAAGGAAAAGCAGGAGAATTCAAAGAAGGAGACTGAAAAAAAGTGGATGACGAATTAGGAGGAATTCCAGTGTAAGTTCGGTCTCTTGGAAGTCAAGTACAACAATGTTACAAGAAAGAGAAAGTATTTTATGTCAAAATCTGCTGAGAAGTCAAGTAAGATGACCTTGAAAGATGACTGGAGTCAGAATTTTCCATGGAGTTTTGCAATTTTGAACTCTAGACTTAACACCTTTAAACATGAATAAACTTACATTTGAGGACATCAGAAGTTTAAAATACGTCTTAGATGTTAACGGAGGTATCTGCATAGCTGTATTTTTCTGGGGATTCTAGAGGAGAATCTGTTTCCTTGCCTTTTCCACCTACAGTTTGCCTACATCCCTCAGTTCCTGGCATCCTCCCCCTTTAAATCTTGTGGGCCATTAAATTCTAAAATCTTCTCTGGCAATTTTCTGCTCTAGATCGGGTCCACCTTAGAAAGCAAAAACATGACTGTCAACAGTGACCAGAAAATGGCCCTGGGAAATGACTTGTCATGTGACCCTAGGAAAAGTAGGTCATAGCAGTCAAGCCAGTGAGCAGAGGCATCAACGGTGTTCTTCTCCAGGGCATTGTTCTAAAGCTCCAGAGAAAGAATGAAAATGGAATCTTTTGCCACACCTTGACATTTACTTGACTGTTTTACAGTTTCATCACTACAGGGTTATTTATGAGCTGTCCTCTTGCTTTAAGACACTTTGCAGCCGTCTCTCTCCTCACTGCATTCCCTTCCTGATGTCAGCTAGGTTAGACTCTCCAGTGGCTTCACCTGGGAAATTCTGAGAAGATAAACGAATGCTAAAAGCTCAACAGTGAAATCAGAACTAAACTGGGATTAGGAAGCACAGTTAGCTGCATAAGAACAACACAGCCCTCAGGAAGCCTTAACGTAAACAGAGGAGATTCTGATAATGAACTGCCAAAGGATTACAGTCCACTTATAACCAGAACCAAGCAATCACGGTGCCTCCTTTCTTCATCTCTTGAGAGCAGGAACCAGAATGGTGAAAGTACATCTTTTTCTTTTTTTAAATCCCAATTCAGAGAACTTCCATTGTGGACAGAAGAATGCCTGCCTTTACAATTCTATTATCCAGTGGTTCTCTATCAACAGGCTGCTTTCTAAATAGAAGAATACCAGTACAAAATACATCCTGATTTCAAAATCTAAGCCAAAGGTTTTTAATGATCAAAAAAATATACATGTCTTAAGAAGTTACTAGGGATTGGGATAAATGACATCATTCAGTGCCCTTGAGGATTTGCTAGTGGGCCTCCCTCCTGTGTGATGTGATTACTCCTCACTTCCATGGCAACCATGTGTAATGCTACCAACAGGAAGAATGACTTTATGATGGAGAATAACGAGGATGAAGAAACTCATAACAGGAGCTCCTAAAACCCTCTGAAATACCAAGAGAAAGAAACAAAATCTAAGTGGGTAGAAAAGAGTTGAACTCCCACAATCTTAGAACAGAAGTGAAAATGTCCAAGAGCAGCCGTGGGTGGGTGAGAGTCTTCGCTGTCAGATTTGAATGGACATCCCCTTCCTGATGAGAAACTAGCCCAGAAAAGCCCCCCGGGTGTTTCTAGTTGTTTCATAACCCCATGGGCAGACACCGTGACAGTGGCCGAGTCCCATCCTTGCTTTGAACAGGCTCCCAACCAGCCACATCGCTTTCTCTAATCTCTTTATTTTCTCTGCCTACGAAGTACTCGCTTGTGCCTAGTGCTTGCTTGTGCCTAACTGGGAATTCAAGTTGGTTCAAACTATCTGCCTCTTACCTCCACGTCCCTCAGTTACCTGCCGGTAGAATGTGTTTGTGGGTCATTATCTAGTCTTCTTGATGGTGATTCTACTTGTGCACATATGGCACACCCACCACACAGATACCTAGTTCTCAGGTTTTATAAGTCCTGAATTTTAAATTCTCAGCCCTGTCCTTTCTCCTTCTCTCCCAACTCAGTAGGACATTTATTTATATATACAGCTCGACCGCTAACAACACAGGCTCTAAACTGCATGGGGTCCACCTATATGAAGACTGCTTTCAATGAATATATTGGAAATTTTTAGGAGATCTGCAATAATTTCCAAAACCATTTTCCTTTCTCTGGCTGAATTTATTGTAAGAATACAGTATAAGATACATGTAACATACAACATATGTGTTAATCAACTCTTTATTTTATCAGTAAGGCTCCTGGTCAGCAGGAGGCTATAAATAAGTATTGGAGGAGTCAAAACTAACAGCTGGATATTCAACTGCTGGGAGGGTCAGTGTCCCAAACCCCCTCCACATTGTTCAAGGGTCAGTGTAAGGATTTGCTTTGCTACATCCTTCCTAAATCTCACCAGCTCTTCCAACCTGCCACTAGTCATTCATACCAGCTTCATCCTCTATCACCTTCACATATTCACTAGATTCATTCATTTTCTCTAAAACTTTGCACTAGAGCAAAGCTAAAGAGGAATGCGAACCTGGGGACAAGGCAGAGATCTTTCTTTGGGAAGCTCATGCTTGATGAGCCATGACAGACAGGGGTGATTGCCAGTCTGGTAAGGGTGGCGAAGAGGTTTGCTCAAAGTGGGATCCTGTTTTTATGTTCAGCGATTCTACGCTGAGTGCCGTGTGTATACTTACAGGGTTTTAACAGTGGACTGACAACTGGCAGTGCCTTGGATGCCATTAAAGGGCACCTCCACTAACAAAAACCTACCAGCATGTTGGCACACCCTGCATCCATCCATTCAAAGAATCAGCTATCTAATTATGAATGTTTAGAAACAGAATGAAAACATTATGTTCAATAATAGGCCTGCCAATCAGGGGCAAGAGGGTGGGCCATTGCTTGAAAATGCTGTTTTTGCTATTGTCTTAGGACATATGACTGTAACCCAAAATAATATGGTGACATTTCTCATTTTTACCCATTTGATGCCTGACAGTATTCTTTTGTAGCAAAGATTGGCAGACAACTAAAATACTTAACCTATCAAATAGTATTTAATAAAAGTCTTTTGTCTCCAATCAGCCCAGACAGGTTAGTTTCAAACTTGTATGTGGGAACATTTTAATTAATATGCATATTTTACTGACATATTTTTAAAACTTTACTAACCTTATAATGTCAGACTTAGTAGGATTAAAATATCATGATAATCATATAATTGTAAGCCTGACAAAAAAAGGTGCTTAATAATATTTGCTGACTGATTTTTGACAACTGGAATATTGAGATTAATGTCCAGTGGGAATGATACTTAATCTTAGTGCATTTTTTTGACATAATGACATTAAGAGCATGGAACACTAGAGTATTATCTAATCCAAGAAACCACCAGGCACAAGTTATCAGGGAATGGACCAACTAGTGAATCATATTCTATCTTCACAAATGTCCTTTCACATCTGTGAAATTTATTTTTGGGCCAAAAAGATTGGAAGGGATAAATTATTAGGAAGAAAGGTGCTAGAGCTTGAGCTGTAAAAGATTGGGATGAGGGGAAGCAAAATTTCCTAGCTCAGTCTAAATGGCAGAAAGGATTGATCTCAAATGTTTTCTGCAGATTGATTTTTTGTGTCATGAAAAGAATGACTTAAGTACTAGAAAAACCTCAATTTTGGCCCCATTTCTGCCATTGTAATGCTGTTTGGTTCTGGAAAAGTTAACAGACCTTTCTGAGTATTGGGTTCCTTAAAACAGGTGCATTTGCTGTTCTTAATTCTCAGTGATGTTATTAGGAACATATAAAATAATACATGTGCACATAAACTGCTACCAGGGATACATAATGACTTATGCCAAATCGTTGTGAACTTGGAATCACCATCAGCCCTTCTCCATTCTCCTCTCCATGGCAAGTATAAGCCTGGAACCACACACAGTTCATAGAGGCCCTCTCAATATGGTTCTAAGAGAGAGCTGACCAATGAGAGGCATTCTCATGAGATGTGGAGAAGAAAAAGCCATTTGTCTCTACTGGCAGCTGAGAACAGCATTGTGGGACAATTGCAGGCATGCGGCTAAGCACAGTTGCTGAACAAACACCTAGCAATCATACATTTTTTTTTTTTTTTTTTTTTTTTTTTTTGAGAGGGCATCTCTCATATTTATTGATCAAATGGTTGTTAACAACAATAAAATTCAGTATAGGGGGGTCAATGCTCAATGTACAATCATTAATCCATCTCAAGCCTAATTCTCGTCAGTCTCCAATCTTCTGAAGCATAACGAACAAGTTCTTACATGGTGAACGAATTCTTACAGAGTGAATAAATTCTTACATGGTGAACAGTACAAGGGCATTCATCACAGAAACTTTCGGTTTTGATCATGCAATATGACCTATAAACCATCAGGTCAAATATGAATATTCATTTGATTTTTGTACTTGATTTATATGTTGATCCCACATTTCTCCTATTATTATTATTATTTTTATTTTTAATAAAATGCTGAAGTGGTAGGTAGATGCAAGATAAAGGTAGAAAACATAGTTTAGTGCTGTAAGAAGGCAAATGTAGATGATCAGATGATCAGGTGTGTGCCTATGGACTAAGTATTAATCCAGGCTAGACAAGGGCAGCAAGACATCCACGGATGCAGAAGATTTCTCTCAAAGCAGGGGGGGTGAGGTTCTGAGCCTCACCTCTGTTGATCCCCAAATTCTCACCTGATGGCCCCCCTGCGACTGTGCCTGTCTTAGGTTGTTCCTCCCTTGAGGAATCTTACCCGTCTCTGGCTAACCAGTCATCTTCCGGGGCCATACAGGGAAATGTAAAGTTGGTAAGTGAGAGAGAAGCCATATTGTTTGCAAAGGTTAGCTTTTTACTTCTTTGCAGATTTATGCCCTGTGGCTTCTATGCCCAGCACTTGTCTCGAGGTATCTTTACCACCTGGAGGAATTATGATACTCGGTAAATTCGATATGAGGCACGAATTCTATTTAAGGTTTGTAATTAGGAAGGAAGAAGAAAAGCTATAGATGTAGCATATGAAGGAAACTTGGGAGGATTGATTATTTCTTTGACATATCTTCTTGTATAGTACCTTAAGTATGTATAGGTTTTAAACTACTAACTAATTTGCACACACATATTAACATAATAGGAATACGGTGACATAAACAAAGCAAATCTATAATTACCAGCCATCTCCAGTGAAGCCAAGAAAACCATTTAGGCACCCTAGGCATTTGTGAAAATTTATCTATGATATGATGGATATTTTCCAACTGTACTTGAATCATCAGACAATTTAAAGCAGCCCATTTCTGGGATCTGTTCACATCCCATATGTTCTTTTAACCATAGATAGTCTATAGTCATGAGATTTTGGGGTGCTACAACTTGCACCCCTCCCAACTCCTGGTTGAGTTCCAACAGACAGATCCGGTCAAATTCGTTGTCTCACTGTATGCACATGCCAGCCTAGACATCTCCCTCCTCCTTCTCATGGCAAGTCCAGGAGATGGTGGGCTGGATGCAGCCACAACCGCAGCATCGTCCGGATCCCTGTGGAGGCTTTTTGATGATCATCCCCCGGCACGAGTCCTCCAGAGAGTGCTGATGCCGGAAGCTCCTCCTCATATCGTATCTTAGTTCATTTTCTGGGTATCCAAGCTAGGCCTTGATCTTCTGCGTAGAAACAAACAGACCCCTTGCCCACACCTTGACACGCCCTCCATACCACTGTGCAGAACTCACTGGAGGTCAGCACACAGCAACTGCTTTTTTTTTTTTTTTTTTAATTAAGAGAAAGGAATATTATCAGAAAAGAGTACCTCCATAGCTGATCATCTGACACCCTTTAAGTGATCAACATTAAGGATATTTAAAGCATGCGTTGATCTTTGATTTACCAATAGTTTTATCCTGTTAAGGAGTAATCCCCCTTTTCTTTCTTTCTTTCTTTTTTTTTTTTTTAAAATTTTTAATCTACACTTACCTGAAGAATACTATGTTTACTATGCTCTCCCCTATATCAGGTCCCCCCTAACAACCACATTACGGTTACTGTCCATCAGCTTAGCAAAATGTTGTAGAGTCACTACTTGTCCTCTCTGTGTTGTGCAGCCCACCCTCCCCTTTCTCCCTCCCCCCCATGCATGCTAATCTTAATACCCCCCTTCTTCTTCCCCCCCCTTATCCCTCCCTGCCCACCCATCCTCCCCAGTTCCTTTCCCTTTGGTACCTGTTAGTCCATTTTTGGGTTCTGTAATTCTGCTGCTGTTTTGTTCCTTCAGTTTTTCCTTTGTTCCTATACTCCTCAGATGAGTGAAATCATTTGGTATTTCTCTTTCTCCGCTTGGCTTATTTCACTGAGCATAATACTCTCCAGCTCCATCCATGTTGCTGCAAATGGTTGGATTTTTCCACTTCTTATGGCTGAGTAGTATTCCATTGTGTATATGTACCACATCTTCTTTATCCATTCATCTACAGATGGACATTTAGGTTGCTTCCAATTCTTGGCTATTGTAAATAGTGCTGCGATAAACATAGGAGTGCATCTGTCTTTCTCAAACTTGATTGCTGCGTTCTTAGGGTAAATTCCTAGGAGTGGAATTCCTGGGTCAAATGGTAGGTCTGTTTTGAGCATTTTGATGCACCTCCATACTGCTTTCCACAATGGTTGAACTAATTTACATTCCCACCAGCAGTGTAGGAGGGTTCCCCTTTCTCCACAGCCTCGCCAACATTTGTTGTTGTTTGTCTTTTGGATGGCAGCTATCCTTACTGGTGTGAGGTGATACCTCATTGTAGTTTTAATTTGCATTTCTCTGATAATTAGCGATGTGGAGCATCTTTTCATGTGTCTCTTGGCCATCTGTATTTCTTTTTTGGAGAACTGTCTGTTCAGTTCCTCTGCCCATTTTTTAATTGGGTTATTTGTTTTTTGTTTGTTGAGGCGTGTGAGCTCTTTATATATTCTGGACGTCAAGCCTTTATCAGATCTGTCATTTTCAAATATATTCTCCCATACTGTAGGGTTCCTTTTTGTTCTATTGATGGTGTCTTTCGCTGTACAGAAGCTTTTCAGCTTAATGTAGTCCCACTTGCTCATTTTTGCTGTTGTTTTCCTTGCCCGGGGAGATATGTTCAAGAAGAGATCACTCATGTTTATGTCTAAGAGGTTTTTGCCTATGTTTTTTTCCAAGAGTTTAATGGTTTCGTGACTTACATTCAGGTCTTTGATCCATTTTGAGTTTACCTTTGTATATGGGGTTAGACAATGGTCCAGTTTCATTCTCCTACATGTAGCTGTCCAGTTTTGCCAGCACCATCTGTTGAAGAGACTGTCATTTTGCCATTGTATGTCCATGGCTCCTTTATCAAATATTAATTGACCATATATGTTTGGGTTAATTTCTGGGGTCTCTAATCTGTTCCACTGGTCTGTGGCTCTGTTCTTGTGCCAGTACCAAATTGTCTTGATTACTATGGCTTTGTAGTAGAGCTTGAAGTTGGGGAGTGAGATCCCCCCTTCTTTATTCTTCTTTTTCAGGATTGCTTTGGCTATTCGGGGTCTTTGGTGTTTCCATATGAATTTTTGAATTATTTGTTCCAATTCATTGAAGAATGTTGCTGGTAATTTGAGAGGGATTGCATCAAATTTGTATATTGCTTTTGGCAGGATGGCCATTTTGACGATATTAATTCTTCCTAGCCATGAGCATGGGATGAGTTTCCATTTATTAGTGTCCCCTTTAATTTCTCTTAAGAGTGACTTGTAGTTTTCAGAGTATAAGTCTTTCACTTCCTTGGTTAGGTTTATTCCTAGGTATTTTATTCTTTTTGATGCAATGGTGAATGGAATTGTTTTCCTGATTTCTCTTTCTATTGATTCGTTGTTAGTGTATAGGAAAGCTACAGATTTCTGTGTGTTGATTTTGTATCCTGCAACTTTGCTGTATTCCGATATCAGTTCTAGTAGTTTTGGAGTGGAGTCTTTAGGGTTTTTTATGTACAGTATCATATCATCTGCAAATAGTGACAGTTTAACTTCTTCTTTACCAATCTGGATTCCTTGTATTTCTTTGTTTTGTCTGATTGCCGTGGCTAGGACCTCCAGTACTATGTTAAATAACAGTGGGGAGAGTGGGCATCCCTGTCTGGTTCCCGATCTCAGTGGAAATGCTTTCAGCTTCTCGCTGTTCAGTATAATGCTGGCTGTGGGTTTATCATATATGGCCTTTATTATGTTGAGGTACTTGCCCTCTATTCCCATTTTGCTGAGAGTTTTTATCATGAATGGATGTTGAATTTTGTCAAATGCTTTTTCAGCATCTATGGAGATGATCATGTGGTTTTTGTCTTTCTTTTTGTTGATGTGGTGGATGATGTTGATGGATTTTCGAATGTTGTACCATCCTTGCATCCCTGGGATGAACCCCACTTGGTCATGGTGTATGATCCTTTTGATATACTGTTGAATTCTGTTTGCTAATATTTTATTGAGTATTTTTGCATCTACGTTCATCAGGGATATTGGTCTGTAATTTTCTTTTTTGGTGGGGTCTTTGCCTGGTTTTGGTATTAGGGTGATGTTGGCTTCATAGAATGAGTTTGGGAGTATTCCCTCTTCTTCTATTTTGTGGAACACTTTAAGGAGAATGGGTATTATGTCTTCTCTGTGTGTCTGATAAAATTCCGAGGTAAATCCGTCCGGCCCCGGGGTTTTGTTCTTGGGTAGTTTTTTGATTACTGTTTCAATTTCTTTGCTTGTAATTGGTTTGTTTAACTTTTGTGTTTCTTCCTTGGTCAGTCTTGGGAGGTTGTATTTTTCTAGGAAGTTGTCCATTTCTTCTAGGTTTTCCAGCTTGTTGGCATATAGGTTTTCATAGTAGTCTTTAATAATTCTTTGTATTTCTGTGGAGTCTGTCGTGATTTTTCCATTCTCATTTCTGATTATGTTGATTTGTGTTGACTCTCTTTTTCTCTTAATAAGTTGGGCTAGAGGCTTATCTATTTTGTTTATTTTCTCAAAGAACCAGCTCTTGGTTTCGTTGATTTTTGCTATTGTTTTATTCTTCTCAATTTTGTTTATTTCTTCTCTGATCTTTATTATGTCCCTCCTTCTGCTGACTTTAGGCCTCATTTGTTCTTCTTTTTCCAGTTTTAATAATTGTGATGTTAGACTATTCATTTGGGATTGTTCTTCCTTCTTCAAGTGTGCCTGGATTGCTATATACTTTCCTCTTAAGACTGCTTTCGCTGCATCCCACAGAAGTTGGGGCTTAGTGTTGTTGTTGTCATTTGTTTCTATATATTCCTTGATCTCTATTTTGATTTGTTCATTGATCCATTGATTATTTAGTAGCATGTTGTTAAGCCTCCATGTGTTTGTGAGCCTTTTTGTTTTCTTTGTAGAATTTATTTCTACTTTCATACCTTTGTGGTCTGAAAAATTGGTTGGTAGAATTTCAATATTGTGGAATTTACTGAGGCTCTTTTTGTGAGCTAGTATGTGGTCTATTCTAGAGAATGTTCCATGTGCACTTGAGAAGAATGTATATCCTGTTGCTTTTGGATGTAAAGTTCTATAGATGTCTATTAGGTCCATCTGTTCTAGTGTGTTGTTCAGTGCCTGTGTGTCTTTACTTATTTTCTGCCCGGTGGATCTATCCTTTGGGGTGAGTGGTGTGTTGAAGTCTCCTACAATGAATGCATTGCAGTCTATTTCCCTCTTTAGTTCTGTTAGTATTTGCTTCACATATGCTGGTGCTCCTGTATTGGGTGCATATATATTTAGAATGGTTATATCCTCTTGTTGGACTAAGCCCTTTATCATTATGTAGTGGCCTTCTTTATCTCTTGTTACTTTCTTTGTTTTGAAGTCTATTTTGTCTGATATTAGTACTGCAACCCCTGCTTTCTTCTCACTGTTGTTTGCCTGAAATATGTTTTTCCATCCCTTGACTTTTAGTCTATGCTTATCTTTGGGTTTAAGGTGAGTTTCTTGTAAGCAGCATATAGATGGGTCTTGCTTTTTTATCCATTCTATTACTCTATGTCTTTTGATTGGTGCATTAAGTCCATTTACATTTAGGGTGACTATTGAAAGATATGTACTTATTGCCATTGCAGGCTTTAGATTCGTGGTTACCAAAGGTTCAAGGTTAGCTTCTTTAGTATCTTACTGCCTAACTTAGCTCGCTTATTAAGCTGTTATATACACTGTCTGGAGAGTCTTTTCTTCTCTCCCTTCTTATTCCTCCTCCTCCCTTCTTCATATGTTGTGTGTTTTGTTCTGTGCTCTTTTTAGGGGTGCTCCCATCTAGAGCAGTCCCTGTAGGATGCCCTGTAGAGGTGGTTTGTGGGAAGCAAATTCCCTCAGCTTTTGCTTGTCTGGGAATTGTTTGATCCCACCATCATATTTAAATGATAGTCGTGCTGGATACAGTATCCTTGGTTCAAGGCCCTTCTGTTTCATTGCATTAAGTATATCATGCCATTCTCTTCTGGCCTGTAGGGTTTCTGTTGAGAAGTCTGATGTTAGCCTGATTGGTTTTCCTTTATAGGTGACCTTTTTCTCTCTAGCTGCCTTTAAAACTCTTTCCTTGTCCTTGATCCTTGCCATTTTAATTATTATGTGTCTTGGTGTTGTCCTCCTTGGATCCTTTCTGTTGGGGGTTCTGTATAATTCCATGGTCTGTTCGATTATTTCCTCCCCCAGTTTGGGGAAGTTTTCAGCAATTATTTCTTCAAAGACCCTTTCTATCCCTTTTCCTCTTTCTTCCTCTTCTGGTATCCCTATAATACGAATGTTTTTCCTTTTGTATTGGTCACATATTTCTCTTAGTGTTGTTTCATTCCTGGAGATCCTTTTATCTCTCTCTATGTCAGCTTCTATACGTTCCTGTTCTCTGGCTTCTATTCCTTCAATGGCCTCTTGCATCTTATCCATTCTGCTTATAAATCCTTCCAGGGATTGTTTCACTTCTGTGATCTCTTTCCTGACATCTGTGATCTCCTTCCGGACTTCATCCCACTGCTCTTGCATTTTTCTCTGCATCTCATCCCACTGCTCTTGCATTTTTCTCTGCATCTCATCCCATTGCTCTTGCATTTTTTTCTGCATCTCTGTCAGCATGTTCATGATTTTTATTTTGAATTCTTTTTCAGGAGGACTAGTTAGGTCTGTCTCCTTCTCAGGTGTTGTCTCTGTGATCTTTGTCTGCCTGTAGTTTTGCCTTTTCATGGTGATAGAGATAGTCTGCAGAGCTGGTACAAGTGACCGCTGGAAGAGCTTCCCTTCTTGTTGGTTTGTAGCCTTTTCCTGGGAGAATAGCGACCTCTAGTGGCTTGTGCTGGGCAGCTGTGCGCAGACAGGGCTTCTGCTTCCTGCCCAGTTGCTTTGGGGTTTATCTCCACTGTTGCTGTGGGCTTGGCCTGGCTGGGGCTGTTCCTCCAAAATGGTGGAGCCCCGTTAGAGGGGGAGCAGCCAGGAGACTATTTATCTCCGTAAGGGGCCTCTGTGCTCCCTGCTGCCCAGGGGGTTAGAGTGCCCAGAGATCCCCAGATTCC